>NW_026896053.1:157500-195644 GCF_033153095.1 Gastrolobium bilobum
CTTAGTATTGCTTGCCTTATAATCACTATAGCTGCTACAGCTGGCTCTATTGCTTCCATTGTTATTGATCTTCAGACTTATAAGCCATTCAAGACCAGCTATTGATTGTATATCATTACACTATGATCGCCATTGTTTGAGATTTCAGAAGCAAGGAAAGAAATTTCAATTCTTGCTCATATTCATATGAAGCTTAGGATGGTGACAATATTGTTGTTAATTGCTTAGCAACCTTTTTTTTATTTTGTCTCTTTCTTTTTCTTTTGTCTTTACTGTTCCCTTATAGGGTATCTTTTTTGCATTCCAATGCAACATGAAAGAAATGAAACAAAAGCTTACAAATCTTGTTATGATCATTCATAGTTTTTCTGCCAACTGAATGACTCAAGCGCTTGCGTGTCACATTCTTCCTTTTTTTCTTTTCCAGTGCACATGCCTCAGCCAGTCGAACTCACATCCTTTGCTGCCTTTGAACCGTGGCGACTTCCCTTCTTCTTCTCTGTACTATATTTTGAACCGTGGCCACTTTATTTTATTTTTATCTTTTCTTTGGGTGTTGATTTTTAGCTTCATTTCTCTTGGACTCATGTTAAAGTATTTAATTGAGGTTTTGGGCTTTTTTTTTCTATTTCAGAAAATATTGAAAAATAAATAATTGGAATGAAATAGTCAGTAAAATAAAAATAAAAATAATAAAAATCAAATTAAATAAAAATATTTTATGTTCTCTAGTTTAGTATTTTAACATTTAGTTTAGTCATTGTTTGGTCATATTTTTTTGTTCTTATTGTTATGTTTTTTAATTGCACTGTTGACTTTTTTATTAATTGTTAATCTTACTTTAAATTGAAAATAAAAATTTTGAGATTTATTTTCCATAATTAAATAATTTGTGGGCCATGATAACTTATTAATTATGCAGAATCATTTGAATTATAAATTTAATGAAATTAATTTTTCAAGATAAAATTATCTTTTTAGTTTTATACAATGGAAAAAACTAACAATCAATTTCTAAAAACTAATATCACTTTGAGTTTATCATATCGGAATACGAAATATATCGTGAATTATTTCGTCATAATATAATCAACAGGTTTTGGTTATATAAAAGTAAAGAAAGGGATAGCAAAATTGACCCAATTAAAAGACATGCACATCATGACAATCATAGAGTACTTTATTGAAATGTAATGCTTTTGTAAATAGTTAAATTAAATGAGACTTAAATCTATCAATTTTTTATTTGGTAACTAAAATTTTAAATGAGGTTAGATATTAATATTCCACCAAGATCAAGATAGATGTCCCACTCTATAAATTTAGAGCCTGTCTGGATCCTCTTATTTTTAAGCTAGAAGCTATTTACAAGTTAAAGCTAAAAAAAAAAAAGCTTAAAAAAAGAAGTTAAAAGCTGTTTGGAAATTACATAAAAAATTTAGCTTAAAAATTACTTAAAAGCACGTATTTCAAAAAAATTATCTCTCTCTATCTTTATCACTCTTCATTTTAAAAAACACATACAATTCAAGAAAAAGAGATAAGAGCTTAAAAAAAAGCTCCTTCTAGGAACTTTTAGTTTTCAGCTTTTTTCTTCATTATAAAAAAAAGAGTTTTTCGTTATAAGAGCTTTTTTCAAAACCTGTTTGGCCTAGCTTATGCTTATAAGTAGCTTCTAGCTTAAAAAAGAGAATATACAAACAGGCACTTAGTTATTACATTTATATGATCCAATCGTGTCTAGAATTATATTGTTTTAAGACAATAACTGTAAATCTTACTACTAACCCTTTAGGCTTTGTTTGGGAGTTTAGAGGGGAAGGGAAGAAGGGGATCCAAGGGGAAGGGAGGGGAAGGAAGGGGAGGAAATTATAGGGTATCATTTCCCTTGTTTGGGAGTCAAAAAAATGGAATGGAAGGGATAATGGAGGGTCAATGAGATATTTTTACCGTTTTACCCTTTTTTTATAATTAATATAATTATTATACTTTACAAATTAAATTAAATTTAAAATTTTTAAAAAATTTATTTATGTACTTCTCACAACACCAAAAAAGATCATATTTTCTATGAAATTTCTATGTTGCAAACATTGAAAATTTCATCATAAAATTATTTTTTTCGTCGGAATACTTTTCTTCGAAAAGCGACATAATTTTTCAACCGAAATTTTCGACGAAATTTAATTTCCATCAAAAGTATTGACGAAAATGATTTCCTCCATCAAATCTTTTAAACGAAAAAGAATTCTGTAAAAAAATTTAAAATTTTGATGGAAATATATTCTGACGAAAATTTTGACAGAAATTGTTTTGTTAGAAATTTTGAGGGAAATGTTTCATTCGAAACTTTCGACGAAATTTAGATTCTGTAAAGAATTTTGACAGAATATTTGTCCGTCAAAAATTTTTACGGAAATATTTTCTGTCAAAATTTTTAGACAGAAATGCGTTCCCTTGAAAATTTTGATAGAAATATTTTTTATCAAAAAACTTGACGGAAATATTTTCCGTCGAAAATTTTTGATAGAAATGTGTTTCGTTAAAAATTTCGACAGAAATTTTTTTTGCCAAAGAGTTTAACAAAAATGTTTCCGTCGAAAACTTTGTGCGAAATTTAAATTCTATTAAGAATTTTGATGAAATTTTTTTCGTCAACAATTTTCGATAAAAATGTGTTTCGTTGAAAATTTTGATGCAAATATTTTTCGTCAAAAATTTTGATGAATATATTTTTTTCTGAAATATTTTGGAAAAATTTAGATTCCATAAAGAATTTTGACAAAAAAAAAATTTTGTCAAAATTTTTTACAGAAATATTTTTAGTCACGAATTTTGATGAAAATATTTTTCGTCAAAATTTGATGGAAATATTTTTCGTAAAAAATTTTGACGTAATTGTTTTACGTCGAAATTTTTCGATCAAAATGTGTTTCGTAAAAATTTTAGACGAAAATATTTTCGTTAAAAGTTTCGACTGAATTTAGATTTTTTCCGTAATTTTGACTGAATTTTTTTTTCCCGTACAAAATTTATGTTAGTGATTATGGAAAAATCTGGTTTCGTCTTTAGTTTTGACGGGAATTTTTTGACGTATATGATTTTTATCAAAAATTTCATCACTATTTTTGACGAAATATTTTTCGTCAATAAATTTTGTCGGTATTTGAGACTTTTATAATAATATCGCATTTAAAAATGATTCACAATTATGTAGTTTTAACATTTTAATGCTAAGGGTAGATAAGTAATTTTTAATATTTTTCCCCTCAAACCCCCCAAATTGGGGGAACTTTAATTTTAAGAAGAATGAGGGTTTTGGAGGATTTAGTAAAAATCCCCAAATTCTTCCCCTCCTTCTTTTAAACTCACAAACAAGAGAAAGGCTTATTAAAACTCTCTATTTCCTTTCCTTCTCCTCCTAAAACCAACTCCCAAACAAAGCCTTAAAGAAGAGCAGCTGATTGATACATATAAAATGAAAAAGTTTCATATCAACCTTAAATCTTTAAAAGATTCCTGTCACAAATAAATATGGGAGTAAATACCATTTTTAGTCCCTAACAAAAAAAATAAGGTCTCCACTTTAGTCCCTTACAAAAATAAATTAGTCAGTTAGTCCCTAACAAATTCAAAGTGGACCTATTTAGTTGAAATCGTGGTCCTTCACAAATTTAAAAAAGACCCATATTAATCCCTCAAAAGGACTAAAATGAATCCACCTTGAATTTGTTAGGGACTAACTGACTAATTTATTTTTATAAGAGACTAAAGTG
Source organism: Gastrolobium bilobum (assembly GCF_033153095.1). Lineage (NCBI taxonomy): Eukaryota > Viridiplantae > Streptophyta > Magnoliopsida > Fabales > Fabaceae > Gastrolobium > Gastrolobium bilobum. The sequence goes on from NW_026896053.1 coordinate 161,277, forward strand.
GAGACCGTGTTTTTTGTTAGGAATAAAAAAAAAGGTAATACGGACTCTAATCAAGGTAACATCAGGCAAATGTAATCTCTATATGGCTCATGTCCAAGTTTAACAAAACAATATTGTTTTCATGTGAGTCACGCAAGATCATAAATAGCCAGCGTTACATATATTCTGATTACACATTGAGTGGGGCTACATAGCTTAATGAGCATATGGTCCAAACTCCATGCTCAAGTTGTTGTTTAAGGCCACTCACTCATAAGCCCTTTATTACTATCAGAAGTCAGAACCGACCCATGCATGTTCGATCCTGCATAGGTCAAAAATCACCGTCATTGAAATGCACAAATGATTGTGCCATATTGCCATGTACCAGTGTCCCGCTCTTACCTAAATTCCAATCACAAATGATCAATCACTTTCAAGTTTATTAATATATAGTGAAAGGTCGCGGTCGACCGCCGTGCAGTGTCAAGATTGAACCCGATTCTCTTTATGTCAGTGGACCTGTCCTTTCATTCTGCAATTTCAGTGGTTCATGGCTATTGTTTAAGCTCAACAATGGGACAACGAGCAAATTGCCATTCTTTATACAAAATATTATTGAATGCCATGTTTATCAAAAAAAATTCAAATTGTCATGTAATCTATCTTGTTACAACACGTGGCGAGTTAGGTGTGTACATGTGGCAGCAGGTCTATGACCATGTAAGTCGTTGCACAGTACAATAAAGTTACGTGACAGACAACTTTTGTCATGTGGCCTAAAACACTGGGCTACGGCCTACGTGGCGTCTTAGCTGGCCATTTTTTTTACAAGTGTATAACTCGCTATGCATTGTAGCTAGTTACGTGTCACTGTATAACTCGCTATGCAACGTAGCCGGTTACGTGTCACTTTTCTGACCCGTACAACTTGTTATGCTGCATAGCATGTTATGTGTCACTTTTTTGACACGTGTACAACTCGCTAAGCAGCATACCATTTTACGTGTTACCTTTTTTTACGCGTGGATCCTAACTAGCCCAGCAGTTCGGCATTTTAGCTTAATATATATCACTCTTCCGCTCCAAATTCATGCATCATCAGTGTGGTTCATCTTCAATTAATTTATGTTTTTTTATTTTACATTAATATGGATTCGTTCTATTCAGTTAATTTTTGTTGTGTGTTTTATTTAACATCAGTGTGGATTCGTTCTATTCAGTTAATTTTTGTTGTGTGTTTTTTTTTTACATCAGTGTGGGTTTGTTCTCTTCAATTATTTTTGTTGTGTTTTTTTATTTTACATAAGTGTGGGTTTGTTCTCTTAAGTTAATTTTCGTTGTGTGTTTTTATTTTACGTCAGTGTAGATTAGTTCTCTTTAGTTAATTTCTGTTGTGTGTTTCTTTTACCATATTTTTTCAAAATGAGTGATAACAATGATTCAATAATTGCATTAGTATATTACAATGAGAGAAAATATTTTGGTTCTAATGGACAAGTTTTTTAAGGAGATACAAAAGTATTTCGAATGAGCCCGCGATATAGCTTTAATGAACTGAAGAAGACAATATACAAGAAATTGATATTACAACGTGGTTAACCTCTGTCTCGTTTAACTGCTCGATGCGCCTCGGGTAAAGAAAGTTGGGTTCCGATGGAGATTGTTGAGGATGAAGATATTGCCTTAGTAGTAGATGCATTTCGACTTCATCTAGACTCCACATTTATTGAGTTGTATACGAAAATAGACTCTGGTGGACAGTCCAGTAGTCAACGTTCTAACCATTCCATTCAGTCGATCGACATGAATAGAGAGCCATTGGTGAATCCTGAAGATAGGTATATATCACCCCCACCACCGGTACCAATATCACTTGAATTATTGCATCCTACCCAATATGAGTAGGATCCGACGTGCTGTACAGACAGCTCAGACGTCCAGACGGATGAAGGGGTTATTCATGAAAGCGACTCATCAGACACCGATGTGGAGGGTGATAACTCTATGACAGTGAGTTATTTTTTAGGTTTAATTGTAATGTGTTGGGACCATGAATATGCATAATTCTCTTGATTTTATATGATTAATGCATGAATTTTATGTTTTCATGATTTAAATGAGAAATATGTTAAGTGTGAATATTTGAAGATAATTTGAGTGTTGGAACCAATTGTTACATTTGCTATATTATTACAGGTCAATGTTGTAGCATCGGAAAGGAGTGTTGTAGCAGTGTAGATGAGATCAGCAGTGCATGTGGTTGACATCATCACCAGCAAGCTATGGATCCAAGCCCAAATTGATGGAGGAAGCTTCTGAACGCGCAAAACAGAGACCTGATCTGAATACGCACTCAAGGATCTTCAAGAATCCTAATCAAATATCTCACAAATTAGCGCTCACAAATCCAATTCAAATCTGAATTATATATTTGGAAAGATTTGGAGAAGATATGCAGTAGCATGCTCTGTCAGCCCTATAGCAAAACAGAGTCACATTCTCAATCAATCACAAGGCAGATTTGAATGAGATTTGCAATGGATATGAAGAGCTGATTGAAGCCCAAAGCATCAAAATATATAAAGAGAAGAAACCTACACACGCGAAAAAGGCTGGAAATGTTTTAGACACCCAATTGGAGGCAGATTTTAGAGAAAGAAAGTGGGGAAACACTTGGAAGGAATTTGAGGGTTTGACTGAGAGATATCTAGCGAATCAAAGGAAGGAGCTAGGGTTCAATTGAGAGATCATTGAACCCAGTAACTTGTTGCATTATTTCGGCGACTGAGGCAAGGTTGATGGTGGTGGAGCTCATGGTTGCTGCGAGAGCAGTGCTACAGCAACGTCTCTGTTTTTCTTATCTTAGATCTATGGAATCTTGTTCTTTCTTTGTTGTTTCTTTCCACCCAAGTATGAGCTAAATTGTTAGGATTAGGTGATAGAGTACCTTTATTGTGATGTAATCAGTATTGCCTAAACTTTATTGCATGATTTTCCTTTCAGTTGTTTAATAAAGTGTTAAATTGTCTCTAATCTTGTTGATTCATCGAGAGAGAGTTGAAAGATACTTAGGATTTAGGCTATAGAGATATAGATGAATCCTGAAAGTTATTAAACATTGTGGTTTGACTAAGTAAAATTAGTTAATTATGGGTAGAGAGATCACTCACACCATAAAATCCTACGGAACTTGAACTTAATGAATTTATAACTAGGTTGGCCATAGAGATCTGGGACTTAGTATACATGTATTGTTGGTGAGAGCCCTTGCATGCATTAGTGTTCTGATTACTGAATGGATGATTGTTGTAGCATTGTTAATGCATTTTGGTGAACTTGCAATAATGGGGAAATTGATGCGAATCTATCTTTAAATACTTGGAAAAACTTATTTTGTTACTACATTCTCTTAGTTAATCATTAGTCTTAGTTTATTTTATTTCTTAATTGTTAAATTAGTCATTAGCCAACTACAAATCATCTTTGTTACCTTGATTGCTTCACTTAGAGTTGTAGCTTTACTAAATCTCTGTGGGAACGATATCTGGACTCACACATCCACTTTATTACTTGTTGACACGTGCACTTGCGTACTTGTGTGATTTATATAATTGATTGCGAAATTGTACAATAGAGGGCGATTTCGATTCATGTCTGTCCACCGCTATATGTCATCCAATTCCTTCACCAGGCATCATTAGGGCACGACCCGCCAAAGGCAAGTTAACAATGTTAAACGATTGTGGCGGATATGTGCTGATACAGGAGACGAGAGTGTTCCTTTTTGGTCTCAAATAGGTCACTATACGGCTATCAATTGGGCACACCCAGATCAAGAGTTGTCGGCAATGGATAGAGCGCAAGTATCTAACTGGCAAATAGGTCAAGAGCTGTATAAAGACTAGGTTTTTGATAACAAGCATGATGTGCAGATGGCTATAAAATAATTTTGTATGACAGAGTATCATACCTCCATTGTAGTTAAAAGTGATACAAAAAGATTGATCATGGTGTGTGAAAATCACAACTACGGTTGTCCATGGAGGGTGCGGGAACACGTAAAAAAAGGGTGGCACCGAGTGGATAATCGGCATATGGGTTAACCAACATAACTATGTAAACCACACCCTTTCTCAAGATCACAAGCAGCTGGACTCTAACTTCATTTGTTCAATGGTCCTAGGTATATCAAATTGTCTATGGTGCATCACCATACATAACCATGATAACCAAAAAATATCAAAATGTCCATAGTGCGCATAACCATACATAATCAGTAAAACAAAAAAATATCATGTCAAGCATGGTGCATCACCATACATATATCGGATATCCAAAAAACTGATCAAAATGTCCATAATCCATCACCATACATAACAGCGGTAGTGTAGCTCGATCAATGATCACACTCGCAAAATATGGTATCATGCACAAATGGTGACAAATTACATCGAAGTCGAGCCCCCCTAGTCGGGTTCCTCTTAATACCACCACCACCGTCGGCCTCAACAACACCATCCTGATCATCGTCATCTGCCATCAATTGCTCTATACTCTCCTGTGACATCTGATGTGTCTCCAATTTATTATATATTAAGGGTTAATATGAGCATGAAATTGATTTAAAATAATTAAAAGATATGAGAATTGTAATTAAATTTTTATTTTATTCTCATTCAGATTCTCATAAAAATTCTTATTTTTTGCAGTAATTTTCAGCTCAACAAAGAAATAAATTGAAGAGCTCAAGTGGATTTGCTTTGGATTTCTGAATCATATAATTGATTGAAGATCTTGTTTAATATTCTCTTGTAATGTTTAAGGAAAGTTTTCCTTTAAATATAAAAGGGATGATTTTAAGGATTTGATTAAACATATGATTAGATATTCTAGTGAAGATTCCATTGAAGATCTTATAGAAAATTAAAAGATATGGTTTCATCACTATAAAAGGAAACTCTTGGAAACAAAAAGCAGGCTAACACATTCAAAGTACAGAGAAGCTTTTGCTGGAGATTGGAGAAGCTAAAAGAGAGAGGAACTAGAAGAATTTGAGCACCATTGATTTCTTCTTTATCTTCTTCTTCTTCTTCTATTTTCTTTTATTTCTTTATTGTGTTTAAGTCAGCTATGTCTGGCTAAGTTTCTTTTGTAGTTAGGAATATGGATCCGACGTGAATCTTTATTTTGGTTTAATTCTTTTCATTAATAAACTATCTTAAATTGTTTGAGTTTACCTTGATTTGCATATTTAAATTCTTGTATGATCTGGCCAATTATATAGGGATAAAGAGGGTTAGGGTTCACAATAGACATATTGGGATCTTGATCTAGACAGGGGTACAACACTAATTCTTGCATGATCTAGACATAGGCTTGTAGGAATTACAAACTTTTATAATTCGTCGCGCTTAAGGCTTAATCTAAAAGGGATTTCTAAGACATTAGGATTCCGATTGGGTTAAAGGGTTAACGAACTAAGACATTAAAATTTAACCAATTAATTTTTAGATGATGAATTGTTTGAAATAATTGAGATAGAATATTATTGAATTATAATTAAACCAATTAAGGAGGATCGGAGGTGAAGTATACCTAACTGCATTTTTATTCATAATTTCAATTTAATCTTTTTAATTAATTTCTTTTATTGTCGTCTATATTTAATTTTTAATTAATTACAGGTTACCTATGAAATTACTTTTGAATTGTCTAATTTAGATAAAAACAATGAAAATATTGCTTGAATTTTGTCCTCGTGGGAACGATACTTTTACTTAACTTGTATGACTGGTATACTTGACATGTTCGCAACAACATCTCAAGAAGAGGACCTCCATGGGGGTGTTGCATGGCACTAATGGAAAATGAGGTAGGGGTGGCCATGTAAATGGGCTCCCATGTGGGCCTGTAATCCTGTACAATGTCCTCTATCCCGGGCGCACTCTGGCTACTGCCCCCTCCATGGTACACGAGCACCATCGGCGATGGATATGTCTGGCCGGCAGCAGGAGGGGATGTGTAAAACAGTGGATATACATACACCCCTGTGGGAGGTGTTGCACCATGTTGTGTAAACTCATATGGCCAATAATACGACTGCAATGGCCCTGTAGGATAACCAGGTGCATAAAATATACCAGGGGTTGCTCTGGAATAGGTGGCACACGCACAGGCATTCCACAACGGCCGAATGAATGTGACGCAGAGGAAATCCCTCAACTTTAGCACGTCGAGATAGGTTACTGTCATGAAGTGGGACCTGCGTGTTACGGACTGTAAGCACCGGCAAATCCTCCCCCGGCTCAATGATCCTGTCAACTTAATGGATGACAGACAGAGCCCGCTCTACCTCATGTAGCATCCTCTCGAAGGAGAATGAATCTCGAACCTCCGGCTAAACCATGTGAAGCATAGTCTCAACTCGATCTGCCTGCAGTTAATATTCAATTGAGAAATGTATTAATAGTAAGTCATAAAGATGTACAAATATTATTATGAAAAACAACTAAACCCTAAACATACCACAACATGATTCTGAGCAGTCTCTGAGTGAGCCAGCGCCAAGTCACTTTCCAATACCACTGAATGTATGGGCTATTAACTGACAAGTGAGGGTGGTCGTCCAACTGCTGAAGATTCTGGACAACTAGATTATCCTTGTTGCCCCACTGTGCAGTGAACTGAGCATACCGATCACTCCAGTCCACATCCGGCTTCCCCCTCAAAGAAATGGTGGACATATATGGCAGGCACACAATAGGAGGAGCCAGGATCGACTGCCTGTAACCAAATTGTTGGAGGACTCTGTCGGGCTGCTAGTAGAAGACAATGTGATAATAAACAAGTGGACACACTGGCAACCATCTATGCGACTGCTTGGATGTCGGCCTATGTCAACCATAACCCTCGTACGACATCCAAACAATCTCGTGCCTACGTATAACATCCAATCAATGGCGAATTCTGGGCAGGTTGGCGACTCTATGTTGCCGTCGATCATACGTATTAAATCTACAAGACACAAAAGGTTAAAAAAAACAAGAATAGCTATCAAAATTTACATGTGTAATTAGTATAACATACCTATGACCATATATAGCGTCTAGATCTAACACGTGCGGGAACCCTGGAGATATCCTCTGCAATCGGGTCCACGCCCATAGCTGAAGAAGCAAAACACACTAATCCATCTCTGAGTGTGCAATGTCCGTCGCGACTGATAATTCGCGGTATAAACGGGCAAGCACAGTTAAACCCCAACTAAAAGTGTCTGCCCGCGAAAACTCATCAAGGAATAGTAAGAACCGAGCCGGCACAAAACTGGAGGCAGTCTCCACAAACAATATCTCGCCTAAGATGCGCATAATCAACGCACATGTGTACCTAATGCGCTCAATCTTCGCCTCAGCATGCTGACCATAATGACCAAAGCGTTGCCACAACCACCGAAGGCTCACCTGACCACCCGTCAACTCACGATCTATCTGCGGCTGAACACCCAAGTATTCAGATACTGTCTATCGCCAATCATATTGTCCAGCACGACTAGAGATAACGTCACCATCCGTGGGCAAACCTAATAGATGGTGAACATCCTCGTCATCTCACCATACGCTATATGAAATGTCTGCGTCTCAGGCCGCCAATGCTCAACAAGCGCGAAAATAAGGGCATAAATAAGGGCATGGTCAATCTGAAACAATAAAAATGGGTGGTGTTTTCAAATAAATAGAATTAAATGAAAATTAATAAAAAGACAACTATAAATGAATACTTACATCATGGTTGTGCAGTCGCGCAACGTGATAGAATCCAGCCTGCTTCAAGTACGACTCAATATCATCAGGTATGTTCAACAGGTCATGTGTCGTGGCATGTCTGATATTGAGTCGTCGATCACCTCGTCCATTCCACACATATGTGGAAATATGCTTCTCGTGTAAATTCAGGAGATATGTATCAACGGGGCCAGGTGAATTGACACTACGTGGAGATCCTGGCGAGCCAGGAGCTGCGGGCTCATGCTGCTCATAGGGTGATCAACCAAGCGGTGAATCCGGCAGGGAATCATGCGGAGACTCCATGAATCTATTTGAAAAATTTATACAAAGTAATTAATTAACAGTTCTAAAATAATTTAAATTAACATAAACAAAATTAAATTAAATTCATTGACAGACATATATTAAATTTAATACATTAACATCCCTAAATTAAATTAAATTACATCACAGTTAAAAAAAAAGTTTAACTTAGCATAAACTGAATTAAATGCAATGAAATTAATTAACACTCTTAAAAATTTATAATTAACAGCTCTAAAATAATTTAAATGAACATAAAATGAATTAAACTACATTAACTCTCCTAAATTAAATTAAATTACTTCAAAGTTCAAGAAAAATTAACTTAACATAAATTAAATTAAATTAAATTAATTTATCACTCTTAAATTTGATTACTTAACCGCTCACAAATAATTTAAATTAATAGACTAAATTAAACTAAATGAATTAACAAACATAAATTTGATTTAATTCCTTAACTCCCCTACATTATATTAAATTTCTTAACATTTACAAATAATTTAACTTAACATATAGTAAATTAAATTAAATTAATTAACACTCCTAAAAATGAGTAGTTGATAATTCTAAAATAATTTAAATTAATTTAGACTAAACTAAATTAATTAAAAAACATAAATTTGATTTCATTCATTAACAACCCTAAATTAAATTAACTAACCTAACCATTCAAAAAAATTAACTCAACACAAACTAAATTAAATGAATTTAGTTAACACTCCTAAAAATAACTCATTAATTATTCTAAAATAATTTACAATAATATACACTGAATTAAACTAAAATAATTTACAAACATAAATTTAGTTTAATTCATTAACACTACTAAATTATATTAAATTTCTTAACAGTTACAAATAATTTAACTTAGCATAAATTAAATTAAATTAAAATAATTAACACTCCTAAAAATGAGAAATTGATAATTCTAAAGTAATTTATATTAATTTAAACTAAACTAAACTAAATTAATTAACAAACATAAATTTGATTTCATTCATTAACGCTCGTAACTTATACTAAATACCTTAACCCTCTAAATAATTTAACTTACATAAACTAAATTAAATTGAATTAATTAACGCTCCTATATTAATTTAAATTAATTAACACACATAAATTAAATTACATTAATAATCCTATATCTTTAAATAATTTTATCTATCCTAGGGTCTAATTTCTAGACTAATAAATTAATAAATATCTAAATACATCATCTATCCTAGAATTTAATTCCTATACTAATAACCAATATCATCTCATCTTTATCTAAAATAAACAATAAATTAAATTATATTGAAAAAAAATTTAATTAACCTGTGAGACACAATGGAAATCGATTGTAATACAAGGAATCTACAAAACAAAATAACACATATTAAAATAAAAACAACAAATAAAATTGCTGTAAAAAAAAATTACCTGTGTGAAACCGGACGACCAAAGAGGAAGAGGGACCAACAAACGAAAACAGAAAAAAGGGAAGATGGAACGAAGCAAAAGAAACGGAAAGGGGGGGCCAGAGAGAGGGAGAGGAAGGGAGGGGACCGGTTTTATATTGGGGTGGGGGGGGGGGGGGGAGGAGGAAGGGAGGGGGACCGGTTTTATATTGGTGGGACCACTAAAATCGCTGAACATTGAGTGGGTTTGACGTAACACGTGTCACACATGCGTTGCGTCAATTGCCACGTAAGCAGAGCTACTTAATGCAGCGGGTTTATTACAGTGTGACACATGTCATCCATGCGTTGAGTAGTTGAACAGTTGTCACGTGACCAGCTACTCAGTCCAGCGATTTTGGCATGTTAAGACGCCGCGCAGCCCAACATTTTAGGCCACGTGGCAAACTGTAGTAGAAGTTGTCTGTCACGTAATCTTGATGCACTGCGCAATGGCTTATGTGGCCATGGACCTGCTGCCACGTGTGCACACCTAACTCGTCACATGTTGTAGCGAGATAGGTGATGTGGCAGTTTGGAAAAAAAAATTCAGAAGCGTGACATTCAGATAATATTTTGTGTAAAGAGTGGCAATTTGGTCATTATCCCCCAACAATGCCACATTTTGTTTTGTCATTTATCTGAAAATGTGTCATAAATTGTGTCTTCTAGGCAAGGAAGCACGGACACTTGTAAAAATAGGAAGAGTCGGGTCCGACACGCTCCGACACGGCGACACGCTCCGACACGCTCCGACACGGTGTCGGACACGCGGTTGACTTTTTCCGACACGTTGACCATTCCGACACGCGAATTTGACCGTGTCCGACACGGTCAAATGGCATTTTCGTAATTTTTTTAAAATTTTTAAATTTTTTTTTTTTTAAAAGTTAAAATATATTAATAAAGCTTTCACCTGATCATATTAATTTTATCTTTTTGTCTTTTTTCCCCTTAAGTAAATAAGAGATCATCTCAGCATTATTGTTGTTGATTCCTATCACGCTCTTGTTGTATCTTCTTCTCTCTAATATGATTTGATCTCTCTATCTGATATTATATCTCTTTCTCTCATCCAGTTCTTATTTTTTTATTAAAGCTTCCATCTTTATAACGTGTTGATGGGTATTATTAATTTAGTTTCTTTTTTTGTTAAATTATTAAATATTAAATGAAATATACACTATATAAATTAAAAATATTATTTAATATTAAAACGTGTCCCAACGTGTCGAAGTCCATAATTTTTTAGGATTGACGTGTCGGAGTGTCGTGTCGTGTCGTGTCACGTGTCGCGTGTCGTATCGGTGCTACATAGCTTCTAGGGCATTCTGTTGTGTGCCTTTCTCAAAAATGACTAGATAAATATTAAATATATTAATAAGTAAATAAATGGTTATGATTTATGACTTGATACTCACTAAATATATTTTTTTCTCTTTCCCTATAAAAAATAAAGATTTAATTTATGAGATAAAATTATCTTATATGCACACATAAAACTATGTAGGATCCTTTTTTTTTTGTCTCTTTTCTTCACATGGACCTCTTATATTTTTATGTATGTGTAGGAGATAATATGAGAAGCATTAAATGCAAAAAAGTAATTCCAAATAAAAGTTTCCATTTTATATATACTTGCAAAGAATTATCACCAAGCGATTGGGTACCCATTGAATTTTACAACACAAAGACAAGAAAATAATAATAGTGAGAAGGGGTAAGAAAAATGGTAGTAACCGGTAAGTATAACCTATCTCTTACTTTGAGGGGAAAATTATATTTATTAACATTTTTGCTTATCACTTCTTACTATCAGTTTTATTGTTGTTGAATCAAAATTAAATTAATAGTTTCAAAATAACATCAAGTGATGAGAGCCATTAGTTTAATTTTGATCTAACAATAACAAGATTGATAGTAAGAACTGGTAAGAAAAAATGGTGATAAGTATAACTTATCCCTTACTTTGATTGTGAGTGAAAAATGAAAATTGAATAAAATGTCTAAAACTTCTTTTTTCTTACAATTACCTTATGGTTGTAGGATTAAAATCAAATTAACAATTACAAAATCACATTAAATAAGAATTATTGATTTGATTTTAATTCAATAATCATAAAAGTAATGGTAAGAGGTTACAAGGGGAAAAATATGATAATTGATAAATATAACATCTATTTAAATAAATTCAATTTTTTAACATCGATTCTTTCAATATTAATTTTGTAAAATCTAAATCCTACGATTTGATTTTAGTAAAATTAATTTTAAAAGAATTAATTTATATTAAGAAATAACTTTAAATTTTAATTATAAAAATCGATTTATTCAAATAAAAATATAATTATTTTTAAATACAATTTAGATATATTTCCTAAAAATATGTGAGTCTTACTCATAAAATGATTATTTTCAATAAAAAGTTAAAAATTTCTCCTTCCCTTAAAATTAATTTTACATGTCATCTAATTTTATTTATTTATTTATTGTTATAACGACACACACGTGATGCGAATCCTTGACGGCCAATTATAAGCCAAACAGACTCCCAAATAAAAAAGCTATTATGTTATTGTTTCATTTTAGTCCTGCAATTTTTCAAAGGGTAATTAATAACAAATCTTTAGCATCTTGGGAAGGAAACATAAAGTGAAATATTGAGCATCTTGTTTGCCTCGTTGTCAATGTTTGAAATAAGGAGGTCTCTCTGCAACATGAATATATGGATGTCGAATGTGGCTCCTCTTAATTATCTCTCGGGTTTAGTATTTCTCAAGTTATATAGATAAATTTATTTTCTACACACATAAAAGAATATGGGATCTATATAAGAAGAAAAGAGAAAGAAAATATAAACGTTACACACTTTTATATGTTTGTAAAAAATAAATATATTTCTTATAATATAAGAAATATTAATCATTTATCTTTGCACTTCAATCATTTCCTGTGTTCTTTCAATAACGTTTTTTTCTCACTATTAGTTTTTCTTCTCACTATTAGTTGCCAAAGCAATAATGCCACCAAGCACTGATGTTAATATGTTCCATTCTGTAAACTCCAAAAACAAAAGAAAAAATGTTCCATTCTGCAATAAATGAGATTAAGCCTGTTCTCCTTCCCAAGCAAAAAATTTTGTTGTGTCCAGTAATGGTTTGTAGGGTATCTCTGAAGATCCTATGGACCTGACGAGGCAATAAAATTAAGTATTGAAGAAGATGGTGGAGATAATGAATTTGAGAGAGAAGGGTTTGGGGGCAGTGTTGGTTGGGGTGGTAAGCGAATCAGAGGCCTTTCAGGGGTCTTTGGTTCGGCTCGTGAATACTTGAGCTTACATGTCTAAAATTGGTTGTTGGAACCAGGCTTAGATTTGTATAAAAAGCTCGTTTAATAAAAAGGCCTCAGGTTCCAATTCAAAAGTTCGGTCTTAGAACCTCCCAGGCTCGCCTAGTATATTAATTTTTATTTTTATTTTATATTTTTTATATTACTTTTAGTATCTCTCTCTCCTCAATCCATTTCACCCCATTTTATTGGTTAAATAGACTTTTTGAATGATTTTGTTCTATATTATACTGTTTAGATGTATATTGAATTTATGAATATTTATAGAATTACTAGTGTTGTTGATTGTATATTCTGTTTGGATAAATTTTTGTTGTCTTATTTTTTAAACAGGCTAAACCAGACTTTTATTTTTTGTAAATAAATCATGCCACAGGCCGATAATTATATTCATAACAGGTAACAGGCTTGGTCAGGCTGGTATATTTAAACACAGGCTTAGCCTTTTAAGACTAAAGCTCGGCTCGGCTCGGCCCGTTAACACCCTTAAGTGTTGGTGCTTGAAGTATTACACCAAGAGACATCTAGTTTGGAATGCTTAACAGTGTTACCTCCAGCTTAGGCAGCTTAGGGAACCCTAGAGATAATGCAAGCTATTGAGCTCTAGCCTATATGAACCCAAATAACCATGTTTTCACCTATAGGGCTTGTATGTGGGCTCTTTGACCCAGTGTCACTAAGTGTCGCGACCCTCCCCCCGCGTCACTCACACATTCTTTTTTTTTTAATTGAGTGACGTCCCCTCCTCTGTGCCACTTATAGGATTGTGCCAAGTGGCACAATCTCGTTAGTCTCGTTACTGTAAAACTTCGGAAGACTGTAATTTTTGACTCGGGTATCCAAATCAGATAATATTTTTTTTATTTCACAAAATTTTTCGAGAACTATGCAATGATACCTCATTTGACATTTTTATCTCTCACAAACATGTTCGGATTTGTAAAAATGTGAAACTATTGTTGCAAATTTGAACTATGTTAATGGAAGATAAAATATGTCAAATGAGGTGTCATTGCGTAGATCTCAAAAAGTTATGTGAAATTAAAAAAATCATTTAATTTGGATACCCAAGTCAGAAGTTATGGTCTTCCGAAGTTTTACGATAACGAGACTAATGAGATTGTGCCACTTGATACAATCCTACGAGTGGCTCAGGGGAGGGGGCATCACTCAATTGAAAAAAAAAAAAAAGAATATGTAAGTGACGCGGGGGGAGGGTCGCGACACTCAGTGACGCTAAGTTCCCCTCGCGTCACTAAATGACTCCCAATTGATAAATAATTAGAATTAAATACTAAATTAATAAATTAAAACCTCAAAAAATTCCAATAAGTCAAAGAGTCCTTGTATGTGAACATATTATTAGATTATATTATTAATATATGATGATAAATTTGACAAATAAAAACAAAATCGGTATGCAAATTACCCGCATATTCCCAAACATTATGGGACAAGTGAAGTCTCACAATATGTTTCCCTTCCAAAAGAAAACATCAGAAGAATAAGGTGACCAAATCGCCAAAAGAACCAAAATGGTGGTAGGCTGGTAGCATGCTCTTCTCAGTGAATGGGAATCATGGGATTGTACAGTTATTTTTTTATGTTAATTATGAGAGAAGTAAAGAAAAAATAGTGAGTAAAATTAATTCTAAATATAAGAATTATAAAATTTTTAAAAACATATCTTTATTTATATTTAAAAAGTTAGAGAAAGGTTATACGGCTCTTACTATGATTTGATTTCGTGATGATTATAAAAGAAGTAGTAAGAGGTGATAAACTTATTTAGTAATAAGTATAACCTCTCCAATAAATTAGGGGAAGGAAAGTAGTATTCAATCCGCCAAATTGACAGAGTGAGGATGATGAAGCGCCCAAGACGCCTTGTAATCAGCCATAACCTGCTGCTCATGACGAATGCCCCACTTCTTTATTAAGCGTTGCAAGAAAGGCTCAGAAATCAGATAAAAGATAAATGCAAGAGTAAGTTATCTCTATGACAAATCGTCATACAGGTACTGTTTCTGATAACATAATATGCTAGTGGTTTGGACATAAAACTATGGATTCAAATCTTTGTGGGTCCTAACATGTATTTCACAACTTCACTACTGGTCTCAAATTTGAAGAGATTCTTCTAGGAAAATAAAATTAAATTAAAAGATGGGAGCAAATCCACCATTAGATGTATGTGACTTTAGTGTACTTCCAAGTTCTCAGATTTGAGCCTGTATCAAAACGCTAAACAAGAAACAGAGATAGGCAATTGTATCAAAATAAATACTCGCTTACAAAAACATCTTTGACATATAATATTATTAAAATAAAATTTACGTAGAGTAAATATAATTACTAATTTATATATGAGCTTTCAACTTCTTCTATTGCATGAGAAGTTAATGATTTCCACCTAAGAAAGAAAAGAGATGGGGTCATCTTAAAAAAAAAAAAAAAGAGTTGACACAAAAATTTAACCGAGAGTAGCATGAGAAAAAACTTCTATTGGATAAGTATTTTTCCCTTTGTATATTTCTAGTTTTATGTTGTAATAGTGAAAATTTGTTCAAAACATTACAATAACACTTGCAATACTTTGAAGGACAAGAAAACCAAAAAAAGTGGAAGAAGTTGGGCCTAACTAGCGAGAAAACCTTTGGTGCAACAACTGTTGTAGATACATTCATATTAAAAGGGGGAAGTTTTTGGGACTTATTAGCATTTCAATAAACTGGGGGAAAGAAAAACCACTTCCTAGAAAATGAAACATAAATATTTAGAGAATTCAGAATCACAAGCAATCTCGCTGGTTCAGATAAAAAATCAATCGAAAAATTTCTATTCGCACAAAAGCCTAGTTACACCAGTATATACTTGAACAATCCCCATCCCCACAAAATATATTATTATGCAACTGTGCACATCTAATAATCTAAATATAAGATAAGCCCTTGTCATCACAATTTGAGTGGGCTGACTGAATTTTAGGTAGGCATATCTAAACTGTTAAGGAGCATTTTAAATTTGTACATTGACCTGAATCAACATTACTTACAATACATGATTACTTACGGTAGAGCGTTCAACATCATTATGAAAAAGAATCTTCTGCCAAATGATGCCACATAATATTTATGCAGTGTTATCTTCAACTACCCTTTAGGAGAAGGGATCTAAGAAAGCTCTTCTGCATTGAATTTGTTCCAAGCTTCCTGTTTTAAGATCAGTAGAATAAATATAAGAAAAAGTAATACAGTTATTATATTTCAATAAAAAATAATTAGTGTGAAAAAAAAATTGTTAGATATACTTTTATCAAAAAATATAAAATAAAATTGATGTAAATATGTTAAGGTTTTAAGTTTTTTTTTTCTTCGTGGTGGGGAAGGAGAGATTTACTGAAGCAAATATCGAGTATCCAACACTTGAATTCTCTAGAGCAGTAGAAAGGAAGACTCATATGTTCAGATTAATGAAGGGGATTAATGTAAATCCAGCTAGCAGTAGCTGAATAGAATTATGCAGACTTACATTGCATATGGTAAGAGTAAAACACAGTTGTTGATTGACCATTTTACCTTTGTTTTGAAAAAAAATTGGCCCGTTTCCCAAACTTTATATCAATATGTCCCTGTTTAATAAATGTTTGACCGACACTTATTCAAGTAAATGGATAGATAGGTCCAATAGTGTCGGTCAAACATTGTTCAAACAGGGATAGATTAGTATATAGGTTGAGAAAAGAGGTAGATTGGGATATAGTTTGAGAAGGGGATAAAGTGATAAATTAATTTTAAAAGGGGGCAAAATGGTCAATCAACCCTGTGGAAAAATTTCAACATTTAAGAGAAGGGATAAAAAGGGTATGCAGTCCTATGGACTTCTAGGTAAAGTACATTGTTTCTTTATAAATAAACAAGGTACCTTAAGGATGTCAAAAACCTTCTCTGCAGTATATTTCTGTTCGAGATTAGCACCTTTCTGTTGGACTTTATCTGGGTGAATGCATAACGTTGCTTTTCTATAAACCTTTTTAACTGAAGAGGAAGTAATCATATCTGTCAAAGAGATCGGCTCCCAACCACATTCTGGCCAAAGAACCTAAATATAAATTCAAGGGTAAGAAAGAATCATGGAATAAAACAAATTTGTTTTACGATGCAAAAACAACATAAAAACAATTTATTAGTTCAAGTATTATTTATCACTAAAAGGAAACAAAAGAACAAGAGAAGGTACATCATCTTCTTGTTAAATAAGATCTTGAATCAATGAGGAGAGTTTTGACAAGGCAAAAGCCTCCACTTAACCAAGGGCTTGTACTACACATAAAATGCCAAATAGTACAATCAATGGTATCTTTATTTTCAAATAATTATTTATAGTTCTCACTCCCTTACTAAAAGAAACTTATGGTCGGATATGACCAGTAAGTACGACTTCACGTAGTTTCCATTGAACACATTCCATTTGATCCACCATGTTGGTTCAACAAAATTACAAACAATTGAAACACATACAAAATAAACAGAACATTTGATAAGACAAGAGTCACAATACACAATGATTGAAAATAAAGTTCTAAATAATTTCATCTATATATGGTGTACCATCTCTTCATTTTTCCATCTCTTAACATTTTAGAATGGATTTAATCATTCTGCCCAAGAATTCCAAGTTACAGCTATTCTGAACCTTGGTTATAAATGCCTATCTGTCATATAAAAAAGTCAAACAACCTAATGTTTCCATTTCCTTTTTAATTATATTTTCTTACATCAGGATATTCACTATGAAAGCAAATCAGAGTACAGGGCAAAAGCGGTATGTTCAAGAGCCCTGTAGTGAAATTAGTTATTGACAATTATCAATAACTATGGTAAAAGAGTATACATATTGTAAGGTTGATAGCAATGCCCGCATATTGCCTTCTTTCCCTGCAGCCCATCGCTTTATCTGAACATCAGCAGTATCAGCAATTCTCTGCCAAATTAAAATAAAATATCACACTAAGAAAATCTGACAAATATATAAAATAAAAACAAAAGAATTAAGGAGAATTCTACCATGATTATCCTTGGAGATAAATTACA
Source organism: Gastrolobium bilobum (assembly GCF_033153095.1). NCBI lineage: Eukaryota > Viridiplantae > Streptophyta > Magnoliopsida > Fabales > Fabaceae > Gastrolobium > Gastrolobium bilobum. The sequence continues at coordinate 179,229 of NW_026896053.1, forward strand.
ATCCAAACAAAAACACTATAAAACTTACACGCCTCTCTTCTTGCTCCATCTTAGTTTGAAGGTCACGCTGGTTCATATCAGCCACTGCTTTTAACTGAAAATATGACAGGCAGAAGAGAAAGAAAAAAAAAATTTGTCCAGTGAGAAATTATTTCAATAAAACCTGTAATAAAAGGATAAATAAGGTCAATGTCCAGAACGAACTACGAAAACGTCATATGTGCTTTTAAGTTATTAAAGAAAATATCCAATGCTGGTCTCCATAGGGGATCATTAAGCAAAAGATTCGACAATCAAATCAATTCAGAAAATACAATATCACAAAAAATGTTAAGAAGGAAGCTATAAAAAGATAACATGTGATTTGCATTGATGAGCCCCCCTTTTCTAATAAATAGAAATTAGGAGAAATGACAAGATAATGATACACACCGCTCGCTCTTGGGTTCTCTGATGACGTCCCAATCTTGCGTTTCGTCTTTCTTCAGTTTCTCCTTCAACTTCCTCGAATTCAGATGATGGGGAAGCTTTTGCAAACAAAAAAATGTGATAAGCTGACAACAAAATCACTTTACTGTGATAATAATCGATAAATTTAAACAACTTACCCCCAAAAATCAATGAGAGGTCATCAAGAGATGTCATCACAGAAGGTTTCTTCACACTGGATGAAAATCCAGATGGCACCCTTTGTGACACCTCAGGTTTCCCTTTGTTGTTCATTTGGTGATCAAACGTATGATCCTAAGCAATGCATCAGCAAAAGACACTGAATATAGTCTTTTACTGTAGCAAAATAATTAGAGCTTATTATATTAATAACTTTTACCATAGTTGCAGTCCTTGACTTTGGTACACTGCTTGATCGAGAACCCGTGCTGAAAAAGGATTCAAGATAATCTGTGTTATTTAATTGATTCATTCTTGCAGCTGGATCCCTTTTGCCATTGTTTGTCTTAGCCACTGAGTTTTGTTTAATCTCATCAGTATTAACATTGGCCTTTCTACTAGCATTATTCTGCACCCGGCCCATGGCAAAGTCCTCGAGCTCATCTATCGATGACATACTTGAGTTGTTAACTGCATCTCAGAAAACCACAAGTAAAGTCAATAATAGAAAAAGATGGCTACTCATGTCTTTTAGCTCAAGTATTTAGAAGAACCTTTACCTGAGTTTGAAACATCCGTTGGCTTAGGTGGAGACCTCAATGATGGGGAGGTACTGGAGCTGCCTCTTGTACCTTTAGAATTGTTTAACTTACTTATCTGTTCCAGTGAGTCCAGGAATGATTCTGAAGAAGCTGTGCTTGAAGCAGTTTCAAATACTAAAAATGGATCAGTGTGAGACATGACAGTAGTTTTGTTTGAAGGTACAGTTGGTTCACGAAGGTTATTCATCCCATTACTTGCTTTACTGAAAAAAAAAATGATTGACACATTAAGAGACAGTGAAACCAAACAAAAGGATGACACCTAACAATTAAAATGGTCAGAGAAAGATGTATGCCTTTATGTTTAATTTAAGTGATAAACAACTTAAATCACTTGCAGTTAGAAAAAAGTGTTACATTGTACTAAGAAATTATTAGGAAGAACAATACAAGATATTCCAGAATAATATTGGTATCGAGAAGCAGGCATCCATAGCTTCAACGTTTGGAATACTACTACAAGCAACGACTTGGTTCAGTTCCAGGATCAGCCAACGCACATTACCAGAAATGTAGGTAATGCATCCAAATTTCTGTAAACCCTCAGAATGAGGATGTGGAGTCTGTGTGTTTCAACAAATCATGGGCTGAAAAGGTGCAAAAATATATAGCAACAACAAAATAATAAACATGATTGTCACACTCACAATTCAAGTACATTGCTAAAACTAAATTCATAATTAACCTTATGAGGTATGACCAAGGTTGTCAAACTCGAGAGTCTATGCAAACTCAGAAGGGTAAACCAAAATCGTAAATCGCAGAATCGTAACACGGATCGTAGAATCGTAACACGAGATACAAATTATATTTATATGCATATAAAGTAATATAATAAGCAAATTTAATTCAACCAACCAGCAAAATAATGTCATACAATAGTCATAATCACATAATGTCTCAAACATATAAAGTCATAGCACAAAAGATCAAAATCCAAAACAAAATATCAAATATGTTTTTCTTAAAATCCATATTCAGAGTTATGTTAGTTATATTTAATTTTTTTACTTAAAATTTAATATCAAATATGTTTTCTTTTAATATCACTATTGATTTTTAAATAAAAAATGAGTTATTAATATACATACATAATGTTAAATTTTAACACATGATTCCTTGCCGTGGTGTGTCAGGTCGCGGGTTCGAATCAGCCTCTCTGCAAAAAGCAGGGGAAAGACTGCCTAGAGTATTCCCTTCCCCAGACACTCACGAAGTGGGTATTTGAACTGGGTCGGCCCTTTAATGTTAAATTTAACTTTCATGTATTATAAGTGTAAAATATTTTACATTCACATTACAAATTTCATATAATTATCAATACAATTAAATAAAGTAATAAAACATGATTCCTTACTAACAATATACTGTGCATATTTTAGAGAGAGAAAAAAATTATAAACGAAACGACAAACAGAGGCACACAAAAAAACGAAACAGAGGCAAAAAAATAAAAAGAAACAAAACAAAGCAGAGAAGAGATTGGGGTGGTGGTGGAGCATCATTTGCATGCTTGCGATGCTGAGAATCTTTGTTGGAGGAGACCATCAGGTTCAAGCGCTTCATGGACTCGTCCAAATCGGCCACCTCCCATGACTTCGGGGCTCCCAAATACTCCACAAAGCCCTCCGTGGAGAAATTGGAAGAGAAGAAAGCGGAGAAGCGGAAGGACGACGACGAAGCACGTAGGAGAAGACGGTGGAGCAGGAGTCGCGCGACGGAGCAAGGAGGTGGCGGCTGAAACAAGGTATTAGGGTATTTTGTGTTAAAAAACCCATTTATACGATGGGTTTCGGGTCAAATTTTCGGGTCCATGGGTTTTTCTCCATTTCTTTGAAATCGTTAAACTCGTAAGAGTTTAAGAGTTTGCCAAAAAACACAGCGCTTCTACCATTTGAGTGCCAAAAGCGAGTTTGCAGTTAAACGGGAACGGTGAGGTGACCAGAAGCGTAAACTCGTTAGAGTTTGCGAGTTTACTCGAGAGTTTGACAACCATGGGTATGACACTCCCAGAAATATAAGCCACAAAAGATCTATCTAAATTGATCTCTGTAAAGCACCATCCCCAGCAGAGTGCCTCTCATGTTAATCCCAAATATTTCCTTCCAAAATGCAAGAATATACAACATATCAGTAAGCTTTACCGGGAAAGTAATGCTTATATCCTACTTACACAATGTTTTTATTTTTCTCTAATACCTCGCAAAGCTTGCTAAGAGCACATATTCTATACAAATAAGAACCGCTAAAAACTTGTCAATCGCAGTCACATGATGCTAGTAGGCACTCCTATTTTGTGTTATTATAAGGAATTTCTTTTTTGGCAAAACCATTATAAGGAAGTTAATAGAGTAAAATAGGCCACTAGATCCCTCATTCCTTACTCGCAGTTTAGTCCCTGAATTTATTTATGTGTAAGAGTTAGTCCCTGAATTTATAAAACTTGTATCATGTTAGTTCCTTGACTTGGTCAACCAGAGATGCTGGAAAGACTAACATGATATGAATTTCATAAATATCAGAACTAATTTGTACACAAATAAATTAAGAGACTGCAAGGTATAAATAAAAGAAATTAAGAAGGTACAAATTTTACACCTCAAAATATAGACGTGCAGTAGTGAAGAAGAACAAAATCTATGCTAATTGCTAGTGAACTCAACCTCCTAGAGCATCGATTACGAAGAGTAAACAGGAATTAAAGACAAAGTTCCATACCCATTATTTGAAACACTGCTTCCACCAAACCCAGGTATCAAGTCATCAAAATCAGGTGCTTTCTCATTCGAACTTTTAGCATTTGCATGTAGTCCACCAATCTTATCTAGTGGATCATTCTGCTCAGGCATTCCACCGAATATGTCATCCACATAAACAGGCGACGATGAAGACGTGGAAACCGATTTATTCGATCCCGCAAATATCGAATCATAGTCAAACAAAACGTCATTGGCGACATTCGATTTGGCGTTTCCACCAAATATATCATCAATGCCATCGTCAGGACCCCAAGAATGTTGTGTTTTCTTATTGCTGCTGCTGAGAACACTGTTGAGATCATCGAGGGAAGAACCGTAATCAAAATCAAAAGTGGAATTTTGATGAGATCTGGATCCGTTTTGTGAAGATTTGGGGTTTAGACCCGAATTGGTCCCAAATGTTGCTGTGCGAGAAGAATCACCGACATTTGTGGGTCGCTTTGATGACGCCATTGGAGCCGATTTTCCTTGCGGTTTCAACCCAAACCTTTCGGTCAACACACCAAACTCGTCCATTGTTCAAAACTTCAAGCGGTTGAATTTGAACGAAGAATGTGAATAGATAATTGCAAAGTAGAATTTATTTAGGGTGAGGTAAGAACAGCTGAAATGAAATCACCAGAAAGAGTGAGATTGATTACTCGTTATAAATTTCTGAAGGAACAGAGAAATTGAATTATTGTAAGGGAATTGTTGAGGATGAATCAAAGAGAATTGGAATCGATTGCGGGTTGTGTGAGAAGAGATGGCGGGAATGGCGTGAAAAAAAGAAAGACAGGGAAGGAAAATAGGGAAATCGAAATCCGATGTAAGGTTAAGGGTTCCTTCTATTTCTGTCTGTGTCTGTGTCTGAGGCTGAGACAACCTCTTCTCTTCTCTCTTTCCCTTTTCTCTCTCTTGACTCATTGACTGTGCTTCCTTCTTCCCTCAATGGGTACGCATTATTCCATCCCTATTCCCTACCTACCACAAATCTACGCGCTTATTGCACATAATTTTGCATCCTGCTTTTTTATGATAATACTTCACTTTATATGTGTCCATCACATCACACTTTATTTTAAAATTTTAAATAGTATATTATATAAAAGGTTTGGTGTTTGTCATTTTAAATGATATAAGTTATGTCATTTTAGGAGAGAGATGGACACAAAAAAATGAAAATCATGGGAGAGAGAAAGTGGATGGTTTTTTTTAATTTAAAATTTAAATAAAAAAAAATTTATGTGTCTGTCTCTCTCTTAAAAGGACAGAGTGTTATATCATTTAAAATGACAAACACTTTTTCCTTATATAAATAATGAGAAAAAAGTATTTAACATTACTATAGATAATTTTATCTAATGTTCATCGAAATGATATCGTTTTGGATAGAAAAATTGAAAAAAATAGAATAATAGAAACTATTATAATTCTAAAATAAATTAATAGAGACTATTATAATTCTAAAATAAATTAAAATTATAAATACATCATTATTTCTGCCCTAAAACAATGTCATTTCGATGAACATTAGATAAAGTTGTCTAAAGTAACTTTAGAAAAAGCGAACTCATAATTAATTTAATATAATGGATGATAACATAGATCTTAGATTAAAATTTTATTTGTCTTTAACATGCTACTTAAAAGTTCTATTATTCTATATAATTTTTTAAGAGATAGGGGGAATAGGTGCTTATTGTATATGTGTACATACATAATGCTTTGTACATGCCTTATTTATAGGCTCATAAGACATGAAAGTTACAATAACATCATTAACTACAATTACTTCTCCAATGATCATAACAATTATATAATGGACATAGATAGTCAATAGTCAAATTGTTTATAACACTCCTCATTGGATGTCCAATAATCCTATTGAGAAGAAATACGTACTAGAAGTTGCCTCATGAAAAACTTATCAAGAAAACCCAATGGGACAAAATCATTATGAAGATAAAAGAGTGCAGCACGTATTTTACTTCCCCTTATTACGTTATTTAATATCTCTAAGTTTACGCATCATAATCTTGTATACGAGCTTCTCAAAACTTAAAGTAGGTAATGTCTTGGTAAATAAATCTGCCAAATTATCACTTGAACAAATTTGTTGAACATCAATTTCACCATTTTGTTGAAGATCACGAGCGAAGAGGAATTTTGGTGAAATATGCTTCGTTCTGTCAATTTTGATGTATCCTTTCTTTAATTGAGCTATACAAGCAGCATTATTTTCGTGCAATATTGTTGGAACCTCTTTTTCTAACTGGAGACCGCATGTTTTTTGGATGTGTTGCGTCATTGACCTTTGCCCATCAATCGCTATTATCTGTGCATGGTTTGAAGAAGTGGCTGCTATAGTTTGCTTTGTTGAACGCCATGAAATAGCTATGCTTCCACTTGTGAATAAATATCCTATTTGGGGTCTAGCTTTGTGTGGATCAGATAAATATCATGCATCTGCTATATATAAGAAGGGAAAATTTACCCATGGATTTATTGATTAAGGGAAAAATCGTATACCTTTGGGGATTGTTGACAATCGCTATATATAAGAAGGGTCTTCATCCTCATTCATCAAACAACAAATAACAATCTTGCGTTTACGACTATTACTCACTTGAACGTCAAAGTTATTGGGTTTGTAACAACTTCTATTTGCTGAAGTGAAGTAAACCTATAGCAAGATGGGAAAATAAAGAAGTAGAAAAAAAACACAGAGAACACAAAGCAATTTTAACGTGGAAAACCCCCTCAATGTGAGAAGTAAAAACCACGGGACCATTAAGTCCAAGAAATCTTCCAGTATGAAAGTAGATTACGAATACAATCTCTCTACTACAAGACTAGAGGTTCACACACAAACACCTTACCCACTAAGGATAGTTTACAACACTTTTATCTTTCACTTTAAGGATTTCTCTCTCACCTATATGATGGAACTCTCTCTCTTTAAGAGGAACTCTTTTTATCTAAATTGCTTTCAATGCAATTAGATGATGAACTAATTTGCAACACTGCCTATTTATTGGCAAGCGATTTCTACATTCCGTGTTAGAAGCTCCTCCATGTTCTCTCAGCTTTTCGCAATCAGAATAGTGCACTATATGATTTGTAAGCTCCATCCACTTGATATTTGATTGAAGACAAAACTCATTTGCAAACTTTCAATGAATGAATAGTATTGGCATGTGGGCATTAGAAAAATCTTGCCAACACAAGTTACGTTAAGGAGGAAACGTCCAACAAATCTCCCCCTTTCTGACCTAATTAAATGGAGTTATTATGTCAGCACCTTTGTAGTAGTCTTCAAACTTCCATGTTGGAACTGTCTTGGTCATCATGTCTGACCAGTTCAGGTTGGTATGTATAACACCTCATATTTTTAAATGTATAATTATATGAGATAATGATGATTAAATGGTAGGATTAGTGAAAATCCTGAGTTTGGGGTCAAATTGCATAAGAAGGGTAAAATGGTAATTTACCAAACACGTAACCCGAGACATGAAAAATTGGGTAGAAGACCTCAAATGGTAAAAAAAAATGCCGAAAATGGATTCAGAACAAAAAATCGAGTGGATAGACAAGTTTCAAAAAATTTGATGAATAGTGATTTTACCGGTGTAAAATACTGCGGTATAATAGTACCGATAAGCGTGAAATTATTATCAGTATTTTTAGGAAGTAAAAATATGACGTGAACGAGAAAAATACGTAGGTTACGAATTTGTGGGTTAAATTGGGTGATTTAATAAAGTTAAATGACATGTGGGACCCACATATGTGTTTTAAGTGAGTAAATGACCATTTGGAACAAAAATTATGAACACTCTCTCTCCTCCTCTCTTCTTCAACCCGCGAACACCATTGTTATTGAGCAAGTTTTTGCTCAAAACTTCAATCAACCAAAACTCACTCAAATCCAAAAGTGTAAAACATCAAAGTTGTTCTAAATCACCTTGTGAACATCTTTCCTTCCTTGAGTGAGCCACGAAATTGAGTGTGCAAGGAGATCATTTTCTATGGTGGGTGGCGGTTTTGATGAAAATGGTGGTGGTTGGTGGCGGTTTTGGACCGTTCAAGTGTTGAAACTTGTTCTTGGGTTGCTTAGGAGTTGATTGATGGTAAGTTTTCACACTCTCATGGAGTTTTAATTGAAATCATAAATTGGGTTTTGTGTTTGATTATGTGTTGGCTGGTTGATATGGTTAGGGGATTTTAATGATGTTGCTCCTTTGGAATTAAATGCTTAGAATGATAATTGATGATGATTGATGTAATAAAAATTATTGTGATTTGAAAAATTATAACTAAGTGAAAATTGGAGTGGATATTGATGATTTTGTGAAATGGCATGATGATAGGATTGGGTAATTGAGTTGTGGAATAATTGTATGAGTGAATTATAAGATTGTATGATGTGTAGAAGTGTGGGAATGAATTGAAAATCCTTTGGGACCCTAACATGAACAATTCGACCTATTGTGGTCATGGATGATTTGATAATGTAAAAGTAGTATAATTGATGTTGTCTGGTGGTAAACGGTGTTTAGATAGATGATAGAATTTTGTGATGTAGTGAAATTGGAAGGAATAAGGTGGGATGTATGGTTTATGTGGTAATTCGACATATAAAGAAAATTGGATGGAAATGGTGTGAAAAGTATTGTAAAATCGATGGTTGGTGCCTTAGTGCATAAATGGTTATAATGATGAGTTAGTTCAAGGATTAAAGTGATTGAGATAGTTGAGATAAATGGAAAAATAGCCATAGGTCTAAGTGATTTTATTGGTTATTATTATTTTGAAGTTGATGAGTATTATGTGAATGTTGTTGATCATTGTTGTTTGATCATATAGGATTTCTCTCTCACCTATATGGTGGAACTCTCTCTCTAAGAGGAACTCTCTTTCTGTAAATTATTCCCGATGCAATTAGATGATGAATCATGTTGCAATACTTCCTATTTACATGCTAGCAATCTCTCTATTCCGTGTTAGAAGCTCCTCTGTATTCTCTTGGCTTTCCGCAATTAGAATAGTGCACCATGTGATTTGTAAGCACCATCCACTTGCAATTTGATTGAAGACAAAACTCATTTGCAAACTTTCAATGAATGAATAGTATTGGCATGTGAGCATTAGAAAAATCTTGCCAACATAAGCCAGGTTAAGGAGGAAACGTCCAGCAAAAGTGCCTTGCAGGTTCACCATTCCCTTGTTCCGCTAAAGCTTACGGGGAAACATCTTGCAACCACTGCCACCAGATCTGTTCTATGAAAGTTCAAGCATAACCTCATGTTATCTCTAAATATACATATCTAAACATGATTCACGTGTTGAGGATAAATAAGTTATAAATTCAATATAAATTTATTTTATCTAAATATAATAATTTTTTATTTTAATCCATCTAAATATAATTACTATTGATTATAATGTCTTCGTTTTTAGTCTGTTATATGTGTCAATATTCATTAAAATGAAATAAGACATTTATTTTTCGTATAAATATATAACGAAAAATTCTATAAATATGCATTAAAAGAACCACAAGGGAAATAACAAATTTTTTATATTATTCATTTAAAAAGTAAAAATGAGATGCTTGAGTTTGTTTGGTGAAATATAAGAATGGGAGGTTAGTGATCACAAAACATGAATATTCTTCTCTAAAAAGACACCTGAAAAAACTACCATCAGAATAACTAAGGTAAGTGGAGTTAAGCGCTTACACAACTTTGGACATTACTTAGGATCATTGATTCAACATGGGAGGGTGACAAAACAAAGTTACACAATATAGTGGATAGAGCAAAAGAGATGATGGTGGGTGGCAATCGTCATGCTTATCTCAAGTTGGCATAATCATCTTAGCCTAATTGGTGATAGCCTCAATACCTTTCTTCTATATGCAGTATGGGAAGATTCCTCTTGCAACATGTTCAAAGGTAGAAAAGATACAAAGACAATTTATCTAGGGTATAAAGTGAATAATGGGCACCCGTACTTGATCAGTTGAAAAACCTCAAAGCTTTAAAGCAAAAGGTGGTTTGGGACTGAAGGGCTTGAGTATTATGAACAAAGTATTCATGAGTAAGATGGTTTGGATAATTAGTATAGAGTCTCAAGCCTTTTAGCTGCAAGAATTTTGTTCTAAGTATGTGTCTGTTAGAAGAGCAAACTCCCATTTCACATAGATTAAAGGTGACTCCAGGTTATGGTGTTATTTATTCATGGCCTGGGAAAAGCTCGAACATGGGATAATATGGGAAATAGGGGATAAGAAGCAAATAAGGTTCTAATAGGTTGTATGGTTGTTTGATGATCATACTCTACTGAATGAGTCTATTAGCCCGGTACCAAAAAATTAGAAGAATAAACTAGTGGTGGAGTATGTCAATAAAGAAAGGCACTATATATGGAGAAATCTCATAATCTGGCTCCTAACGAATGTGATCCAATTCTCACATAGCATTTTTCCTTTGGATCCTTTGAATGGGCCTGACCAATTATGGGTAGCATTAAAGGAATTGTAGGAAGACATTGTCAAAGCTCTATACGAGAACTTAATGGATTATGTTCAACATCCTTCTGCAAGTGGTGGTGATGCTCACCGGCAAGTGTACCGATCGCTCAAGTAATAAAGTGATAAGTAAGTTATCGTCTCCACAGGGATTGTGAGCGAATATCTTATAAACGTCCTTTCAAGATATAAAACCCAAGTGATTTGAAGAACAATAGAAATTAAAGATAAAGACGTATTTTTGTATTTTAAAAATAAGAGAATGATGCAAAATGATTTGGGTAAAAATATGAGAAATATTGTAGCTAGAGCGCACTCACCTTATGATCCCCACTTCTTACTTTGGATTGATTTCACAATATTTATTCATATAATTACTCGGATAAATTATTATCTAAAAATATTTATTAGTTAACCCTCAATTCTTTGCAAGGTTAACCCTTTAATCCCCAATTGGAACCCCAATTCCTTGCAATGTTCCTCATGGTATTAAGCAATGAACGCAATAATTTAAGCATCCGCAATTAAATACACATCTATTCCTAGCATACATACCAATTGTCGTCCTACCCCCTTTCAAGATGAAAACCCCAATATTCCTATCTAGGGTTCTAACCCTCAAACTATTCCCAACTATCAGATTGATCAGTTCTAATAAAGAGAATAGGAAATACGCACAAGGTAGAGACAAAGATAATTATACAAATGAATAAAACTAAATCAATCCATCGTAACAAGGGTTCACATAGGGCTCGTGACCCTAACTACAATAAAAGAGAATTAGCCAAGCATAATCATGGCTAACAATAATCCAATATTCCAAAGCATAAAATTACAGAGAAATAGATGAAGAAGAAGAACTGTGGAAGAATCCTTCTGAGCTCTGCCGTCGGTCTCCTTCTGAAGAAATAGGTCTGAATTGTCTCCAATGTCTTGGAATGGTGGAGGACCACCCTTTAAATAGGCAACTGGTCAATCAGGTTATAATCTTTGAATTTAATTTCATTAATTTTTCATTTTGATCATAATTCCACAATTCAAGGATTGCATTCATGACGCCCGCACGATCAGCGCCAAATCCGTGACTCCACAAATCAAGGACTGCATTCATGGCACCCGCACGATCAGCGCCAAATCATTTCCTTGTTTTCTTTCAAATTTCGAATTTCTTCACCTTTTAACCTAATTTCTGTGCAAAGTCTCCTATTTATAAGACTCTTTTTCTTCTTCCAAAAATACCCTCGTGGAATCGCGTCAACAGGCTTTTTATAATTTTGTAATTTTCACTTCTTTTACCTGTAAAAACACAACCAATAGGTGAGAACTATAATTGAAAAGAAAGAATCAATATAATTAGCAAATATGTATTTAAATTGCTCTCTTATGACCCAATTCTTATCAATTTTAACATGGAAAAACCACACTTGCCAGAGGCACATCAAATCATTCCCAGATTTAAACGTTGCTGTCCCCAGCAATGTACAAGGCTCAATCCAGGAAACAATCAATTATTCCAACACAATATCACACAGACAATCAAGAGATCACTATGCTAAGCATGACTGAATCAATGCAAAGAACTCCTAACAATGCCTTCTATTCTCATGAAAATGTCAGAGTCTAACTTGAACACCCCTCACCAAGATAATCATACAACGCTCAGCACTCAAGTGTTTAAGGGAGTAACAATCACTCAATCCATCACAGCAATAACATTACCATAAGCTTGATCATATTCTCAAGTTCCTAAAGATGAGGAACATTAACACATGCATAATTGATCAAAAGGACTTCACAGGTTGTAACTTGGCCGGGTTTAATGGGTAGGAATATATGGAAAGTAGCTCAAACAACACTGAGATTGAAAACTGATATTATTTCATTTTTAACACCTTCAACTCAATGATTTTGCTCCACTAACATTCCCACAGAATTTCGGGAATTAATTCCTTTCAACCACCTTTTCTTTACATTCACCCTTTTTTTTTTCTTTTTCTTTTTCAAAACTTTTTGTTTTAAGGGCACAGATGAAATTTTACCTCCCCTAATTATTTGACCTCTGTGGAGCTTACCTCAATTTATTTGTTTTCTTTTCAACATTTCAGTAATTCAATCTCAATCAAGGTAAGTCATATGGATATAGGCTAAGCCATCAATCAGGCCACAGGTCATTTAACAACAAATAGGTTCAGGCTCAAGGGGCTAACAATGGAAAAATTCATTCAGGTGAGTTATTTTTGGCCAATAGCTAACAAGAACAAAATGCCTTTATCATATCAATCAATACATGCATAACAGAGAAACAGAGCAAGTTCTAGAATGCTATCACAGTGAGGTCTCTCAGAATAAAATAAGTGTTTAAGCACAAAACCTCACCAGCTATGATGTTAAGCTAGACTTCTAAAAGAACATCAGGCATCATTAATCATTCAAGCACAAAATTCAGACAAACGAGCAATCATGAAATCTACTCATGCCAATACAATATTATGCCAGAAGTACATACAAAACATGATTCCTAGGATGAATCAGGCAAATTAACTAGGGAAAGCATATCTAAACCTGGGACTTGCTCAGAAAATTTATTTAAATTTTTTTTTTTTAATATATAGCACACAAAATACTATAAAAATAACTAAGAAAATTAAAAGAGTTAGAATATCTCCCCTGATAGAAGCATTGCAGCAGTTCTAAGGTGCAAGCCTACCATTCCCAGATTTAGAGAATTGTTGTCCTCAGCAATAATTAAACCACAAGAAGAAGAAAAACCTGCACAATAGAACAAACAGTGGCATATAGAAGAAACTATAATGCGCACATTAAAACATCAGAGAAAGATATACTAACACAAAGTAACTAAAAAGAAAAATGATAAACAGAAAAATAAACTAATATACAAGATCTCCATCAGCAAGGAGATAAACTCAACCCTCCATGTCATCCCCCTCAGCAGCGTGGGATGACTCAGCAAATGGAAGGTCCGGTGGTACTGGTTGCCTTGGTGTATGAGACCACCATTCCCAGATTTGCTCCAAACCATGGAGCCATGTTAAGAACTCTTTGAAATTTTGATTTTTCCGAGAGATAGAGTCTCGGTGTCTCTTGTCAAACTTCAGCTCTTGATGTCTCTTCCAACTTGTATCAAAGAGTTTCACTACCTCCTTTCTTAATACCTTCTTCATTATAGGATGACGCCTCCTTTTGGATTTCCTCCCATGTTTGTCATCATCCTCATTGGGGATTTTGTTGGTATGGGAAGAGGGATCTTTATTTTTCAATTCAGTTTCCTCTTCCTTCAATGCTTCAATCACCGCCTCCTTATTAGTCAAGAAGACATTTTTCTGAGGTTGAGGAAGCTCCTCCAATTCCACCTTTATGGCACCATCTTCCTTGGCATCATCCGCTGCACTTTGTTTTTCTTTTACTTCAAGGCTAAAACAATCATCTTTGTGAGAAGACTGTTTTAGAGAATCAAAGACATTGATGGTAACGGTCTCATCATTCATTCTTAGCTCAAGCTTCCCCTTTTCAACATCAATTAGTGCCCGAGCAGTGGCCAAGAAAGGTCTACCCAACAAAAGAGGCATTTCAGCTCCCCCTTCCATATCCAACACTACAAAATCAGCAGGAAAGATGAACTTGTCCACCTTCACAAGAACATCTTCAATAATACCACTAGGCTTCCTCAAAGACTTATCAGCAAGTTGAAGAGATGCTAAAGTAGGCTTCAACTCGGTGATCCCCAAGGAATTACAAATAGAAAGGGGCATCAAATTAATGCTAGCCCCTAGATCACATAATGCTCTGCCAATTTTTTTGTTACCAATTTCAACAGAAATATTGAAGCTCCCTGGATCATGACGCTTAGGCGGGAACTTCTTTGTAATAATAGCACTACACTCCTCAGTGAGTGTCACCGTTTGGCATTCTTGCAACTTGTGCTTTCTTGACAACAAATCCTTCATGAACTTGGCATAATTTGGCATGCTAGTCAAGGCTTCAGCAAAAGGGATATTGATATGCAATTTCTTGAATATATCAAGAAACCTTCCATATTGTTGCTTCTGATCCTCCTTCTTGAATCTGTCAGGATAAGGTGCCATGGCTCTCACATATTCAGGACTCAACTCAAACTTCTTCTTTTCAACTGGCTTCTCCACTTCAGCAGGTTTTTTAATTTCTTTTTCTGGCTCCTTAACCTCCTTTAGCTTCTTTTCAGCTTCCATATTTATTCTCGGCTTTTCTGGAGCTGCTACCACTTTTCCACTTCTAGTTGTGATAAACATACAATCCTCCTTGGGATTTGTAACTGTGTTACTAGGAAAAGTACCTGGAATTCTTTCTGAAACTTGCTTTGCCAATTGGCCTATCTGATTCTCCAGGTTCTTTATGGAAGCATTTGTATTTTTGTAGTTGGCTCTAGTCTCCTCCATAAAGGTATTAGTGGTCTGAGCCATCTCATTAGAAGTCTTGGCCATTTGTGCAAAGGCTTTTTCCCACTCAGCAGGCTCTCGTTGTTGATTCTGTGAAGGCTGAGTATAATTATTAGAATTGAAATCCATGCCAACTCCCTGAGCTCTCCGCTGAAAATTGTTACCACCACCAGAAAAATTCTGATTTCTCTGAAGATTTGGCTGCTGAGGGCGCTGGTCATACCATATACCATTCACCTGCATTTGTTGAGGTGAATCAGAAGAAGCAAGAGATGGACATTCATTAGGAGCATGACTGTCCGTACAGTAGTCACAGACAAAAGCAACAGACTGAGCTTGAACTCCCGCGATCTGCATCTTGTCAAGCCTGGAAGTCAAACTAGCCATTTGTTGAGCTAGCAATTTATTTTCAGCCAGAACTGACTCATTACCTTCTAGATGAAGGCTACCTTTCTTAGACTTTGAAGATACCCCTTGATTTTCATTCCTGGCCATCCTCTCTATCAGCTCCAGAGTTTCATTCGCCCTCATGGTTTTAATAGTACCACCAGCTGCACCATTCAAAACCATTCTATCTTCAGGTGTGATGCCATTGAAAAATATTCTGACTTGATTACCAGCAGTCAAATTATAATGAGGGCACCTCCTCATCAAGTCCTTGAACCTGTTCCAGGCTGCACACAATGTTTCACCCTCAGTTTGAGTGAAGTTGGTGATATCATTCACCATTTGATTGTATCTCTCCATGGAAAAGAACTCTGCAAAGAACTTTGTAGACAAATCCTCCCATGTAGCAATGCTCCCTTTACAGCAAAAGGGAATAATCTCAACCGGATAGCATCATCAGACACCCGAGGGTGCTTGGTTGAGTCACATATCATTAAGAACCGGTCTATGAACCTGTGAGGATCCTCATGCTCATCTCCTCCAAATTGAACTCTCTCCACCAACTGAATTATGGAAGACTTCAACTCCCAATTATTGTCAGCAATATTCGGTTGGACAATACTTGAATTAGGCCTGTTGAAGGCTGGAGTGAGGATGGTATCCATACGCTCAAGTAATAAAGTGATAAGTAAGTTATCGTCTCCACAGGGATTGTGAGCGAATATCTTATAAACGTCCTTTCAAGATATAAAACCCAAGTGATTTGAAGAACAATAGAAATTAAAGATAAAGACGTATTTTTGTATTTTAAAAATAAGAGAATGATGCAAAATGATTTGGGTAAAAATATGAGAAATATTGTAGCTAGAGCGCACTCACCTTATGATCCCCACTTCTTACTTTGGATTGATTTCACAATATTTATTCATATAATTACTCGGATAAATTATTATCTAAAAATATTTATTAGTTAACCCTCAATTCTTTGCAAGGTTAACCCTTTAATCCCCAATTGGAACCCCAATTCCTTGCAATGTTCCTCATGGTATTAAGCAATGAACGCAATAATTTAAGCATCCGCAATTAAATACACATCTATTCCTAGCATA
>NW_026896054.1:0-199929 GCF_033153095.1 Gastrolobium bilobum
TTGATGGATCATGATATTGATCCTTTATTTTGTATATGGCCTGTATATGTTTTGTACATGTCTATCAGTTTGATGCATGTACATTTGAGTATTCAGGAACGTTATATGATGATGTAGTATTCAGATAGGTTTATGTTTTGATGGCATGCTGTTAGATTTAGTGGCACGGAGCCATGTTATGCATGCGCCCATGTATGGGTATTTGATTATATTTGGATATCTGGTATTTCTGAATTGATATGTTGTATAAACTGTTTATCAGGAAATGCTTCTGAGTGGGATTGGAAAATCCCCAGTTGTCCGATTTATAGAGGAAACTCTGCCCGATTTTCGTTTACGCCGAGTAAGAATTAAGTTAGAAAAAGAAAAAGTTAGCTCATATTTTTGTAAGTTAAGTCTTCCGCTGTTTCTGTTTGTATCATATGTATGTTAATTGAACCGGCTCGAGACGGGGATGTTACATTTATGGTATCAGAGCAGTTTCTCTAGGAGAGCCTGTGAAATATTGCATGAACTGTTCGGGTTGTTATGTTCTTGAGTTTTTCTTGGAATACTATGATATGCATGTCTGATCACCGAGTGTGAGCGTAGCTAACTCATTCCTTTGTGTGAAATATGCAGAATTATGGTTCGCCCAAGAAGGACTTCTGATCCTCCTATTGACCCGACCGATCCAATATTGGCAGATTTGGCAAGACCCCGACTTAACCCGCGGGGAAATACTTCACAGCCAGATCCAATGATAATGGCCTTAACTGAGATGCAACAAAATATGGCTGCAGCTAGGCAGCGAGAGCTAGAAGTGATGATGAAAGCAAATCAAGATCTGTTAGAGGCTAATAGGTTGGCCAATCAAGAAATGATGGCAGCAAGCAGAATGGCGAATATTGAAATGATGAGATTACTCTTGGTTGAGGTGAGGGCGGGTGGGCAAGGTCCACAGCCACAGCCTTTGCAACAGCCACAGCCTGAGCCACAACCACAACAGCCTGTTCCTCCTCCTCATAATCCCATTGTTGTGGAGGGTGAAGGAAATAATGATGTGAATGAAGAATCTAGTCACAGGGGTGGTGTGGCACAGCCAGCCACTAATAGAGAGCAAAGAGAAAGAATGCTAAATGCCTTCCGAAAACATGCACCACCAAATTATAAAGGAGGCATTGATCCTATTGCTGCAATTCAGTGGTTAGAAGAATTGGATCGCATTTTTACTGTCATGGAGTGTGATGATCAGCAGAAATTGTTGTATGCTTCTTATATGTTGCAGAATGATGCAGCTGATTGGTGGAGAAATACCCGTCTGCCCTTGGAATGTCAGGGTTATGCTATTACCTGGCCTTTATTTGAAAGGCAATTCTTGCTGAAATACTTTCCGGCTGAAGCCCGGATAAGGAAGAAGGGTGAATTTGAAGAACTAAAGCAGGGTCAGATGTCTATTGATGAATACTTGAATAAGTTCAATAAGCTGGCCAAATACTCTCATTTCCAGAGAGCTCCACCTACAGAGGATGACTTGATTTTTAAATTTCATAGAGGATTACATGATAACATCTCTGAAAAACTTGCAGGTGACTCATTTGATACTTTTGCTGCACTTGTTAAAAAGTGTAAAAATATTCAAGAATATTACAGAAGGAAGCATAAGGACCAATCTGCTCCTAATTCTGGTCCTAAAAACACTTCTGGGAATTCTAAAGGAAAAGGGTTGCAGGTTAGACAGTCTGATGGTAAGTTCAAAAAGGCGGGAAATTCTAAGCCTGGAAATATTAAGCCTGCTTCTCTATGTGCTACATGTGGTAAAGTTCATGCTGGGGTTTGCAGAAAAGAGCAAAGATTGTGTTACAAATGTGGCCAACCTGGGCATTTTATTAGGGACTGCCCCTTTAATGGGGGACAAGTTTCTACTATTCAGGCCACTCCGGCTCCTATTGTGGTTGAGGAACCATCTCTACCTCTCCCACCTCCAGTTGCCCGAGTATATGCAGTGACTCAGCAAGAGGCTGAGAGGTCAGCTAGTTTGGTGCGAGGATGTTTGTGAAAATGTGAAATTCAAGTATGAAGGCAGGGAATATTCTGCCGACTTTATTGTCTTGCACCTTGCTTCTGTGAATTTAATTCTGGGGATGGATTGGTTGTCCAAGTACTGTGTGAAGATTGACTGCTGCAGTAAAACCATTTATGTCTCATCTCATGATGAAGAAATGGAGTCTCCTTATTTGTCTGTACTTCAGGTGGTAAAGGCCTTGAAGGAAGGAGATTCCGGGTATGTTTTATTGGGAGGTCTGGTTGGCGTCAACAAGGAGCCAATTTCTGTTATTCCGATTGTCTCTGAGTTTGAGGATGTCTTTCCGGATGAAATTCCGCACTTTCCTCCAGAGAGGGAAATTGAATTTGCAATTGACTTATTGCCTGGTGTGGGACCTATCTCCCTTGCCCCATACCGGATGTCACCTCTAGAATTATCTGAATTGAAGAAGCAGATTGAAGACTTGTCCAGTAAGAATTTTATCAGACCGAGTGTGTCTCCGTGGGGAGCACCGGTGATCTTTGTTAAGAAGAAGGATGGGTCTATGAGATTATGTACAGACTACCGGCAGTTGAACAAGGTTACTGTTAAGAATAAGTATCCTTTGCCGCGGATAGATGATTTGTTGGATCAGTTGCGGGGTGCGACTGTATTTTCTAAGATTGATCTCCGGTCCGGGTATCATCAAATCCGGGTAAAGCCGGATGACGTTCCGAAGACAGCTTTCAGGTCCCGTTATGGGCACTATGAGTATCTGGTTATTCCTTTTGGGCTTACAAATGCACCAGCCGTTTTCATGGGTTATATGAATCGGATCTTTAAAGCCTATCTGGATCAGTTTGTGGTGGTCTTTATAGATGACATACTGATATATTCAAAGAGTAAAGAAGAGCATTCCGAGCATCTAAAGGTTGTTTTGCAGATTCTGAGAGAGCATCAGTTGTATGCTAAACCATCAAAATGTGAATTCTGGCTTTCTGAGATACAATTTCTGGGCCATGTCATCTCATCTGAAGGAGTGGCAGTGGACCCGAGCAAGATTGAAGCAGTGGTAGAATGGGAACGTCCTAAAAATGTTACAGAGATCAGGAGTTTTCTTGGTTTGGCTGGATATTATAGGCGTTTTATTGAGGGATTCTCACGGATGGTTTTACCGTTGACACGGTTAACCCGTAAAGGGAACCCATTTGTGTGGACCCAAGAATGTGAAGTGAGCTTTCAAGAGTTAAAAAGGAAGTTGACTACAGCTCCGGTATTAATATTGCCGGATCCTACAAGTAAGTTTGTGGTGTATTGTGATGCTTCTAAGTTTGGGTTAGGCTGTGTGTTAATGCAGTTCCGTCAGGTGGTCGCTTATGCTTCTCGGCAGTTGAAACCGCATGAGGAGAATTATCCGACACATGATCTTGAGTTGGCAGCCGTAGTGTTCGCATTGAAAATTTGGCGACACTTTCTATACGGGGCCGATTTTATTGTCTACAGTGACCACAAAAGTCTAAAGTATCTGTTTGATCAGAAGGAGCTAAACATGAGGCAACGCCGATGGGTGGAATTTCTGAAGGATTATGATTTTGAATTGCAATATCACCCTGGTAAAGCCAATGTAGTAGCTGATGCTTTAAGCAGAAAGACGCTTGGTATGGCCAATTTGATGATTTCCGAGTATAACTTGATTGAGAAATTCAGGGATCTCCACATTCCTGTGAATACAGAAGATAGTCCACATTTATTGACTACTACGGTAGTCCTGAATTCATTAGTTGAGCGGATTAAAGAGGCTCAATTGCTTGATGAAGAGATTCAGTCTATAAAAGAGCAGGACTTTGTGTCCACTGATAGGTTCGGTCTTAAGTTTTACAAGGATCGGATCATTGTTCCAAAAGGTCAGATGGTAGATGAGGTATTAACTGAGGGTCACATGGGTAAGTACACTATCCATCCTGGTGCTACCAAGATGTACCAAGACTTGAAACGGAATTTCTGGTGGTCGGGAATGAAGAAAGACATTGCTCTATTTGTGAGTAAGTGTTTGACATGTCAGAAAGTTAAGATTGAGCATCAGAGACCTTCTGGATTACTGCAGCCCTTGGATATTCCGGAATGGAAATGGGTCAGTATTTCTATGGATTTTGTAGTAGCATTACCGAGAACTCAGGCTGGTTTTGATTCCATCTGGGTAGTTGTTGACAGATTGACAAAGTCTGCACATTTCATACCAGTTAAAACGAGTTTCTCCACAGAGCAGTTGGCTCGGATATATGTAAGAGAGATTGTGAAACTTCATGGTGTTCCTGAAAGTATCATTAGTGATCGGGACCCTAAATTTACTTCTAGACTCTGGGATGCAGTGCAACAGGCCTTCGGTACACAGTTGAGGCTGAGCACGGCTTATCATCCCCAGACTGATGGTCAGACTGAGAGGACTATTCAGACCCTGGAGGACATGTTGAGGGCTTGTGCCTTAGAGCAGGGAAATGCATGGGATAAATATCTTCCTCTAGTGGAATTTTCCTACAATAATAGTTATCATGCCAGTTTGGGCATGGCTCCGTATGAAGCTTTGTATGGCCGTAGGTGCAGGGCGCCTACTTGTTGGTCAGAAATTGGAGAGAGGCAGTTATTTGGGCCTGATATGGTCCAAGAGACTACCGATCAAATTATGATGATTAAGGATCGATTGAAGAAAGCACAGAGTCGCCAAAAGAGTTATTATGATGCAAAGCATAGACCCCTTGAATTTTCAGAAGGGGATCATGTATTTATCCGTTTGTCTCCGACTACGGGTGTTGGGCGTGCTCTAGGAGTGAGGAAGTTGAGTCCTAGGTTCATTGGGCCCTACCAGATTATGAAAAGGGTCGGACCTGTGGCTTATCAGCTTGCCTTACCTCCACATCTGTCAAATTTGCATAGTGTTTTTCACATCAGTCAACTTCGAAAATACGTGCCGGATGAATCCCACATTGTACAGCCGGACAATATCGAAGTAAGAAAAGACTTGAAGTTTGTTGTGGGACCGTTTAAGGTTCTAGCACGTGATGAAAAAGTGTTGAGAAACAGGACTATTCCCATGATCAAGGTACAATGGGAAGGATTGACTCCTGAGGACGCCACTTGGGAGCGGGAGAATGAAATTCTCCAGCGATATCCTGAGTTTGATGTCAGGTATATGTATATTTGATATTTGATTTTGTGGGCAAAATCCTTAAAAGGTGGGGTGAATATAATGACCCTAACTGGTAAATCTTAGTTAGAGATTTAATTTAAGGATTTAAATGCCATAATTAGATTCAGTGAGCGATTTCGAGTATTTTGACTGTAATCATGACTATGTTATGAACAGTGCGTTCTGCCGGAGAATTTACAGTTTTGTGAATTAACCGGTAGAGCTTAAAATGAGCAAAATAATTTTAGGAACATAATTTGAAAATTCTGATGACAAATATGAGTTCAGAACGAAAAATTGTATAGTCTGGCACTTTCCGTGAAAATCTCGTGAATAGTGTTTCTACCGGGTATTTTGTACTGCTGTTTAAGCAACCGGTAGAGTCCAGAAATAAATAATTGATGAAATAAGAATAAGAAAGTCCAATATATGCCAAGCAAGTCAATATAGGCCCAAGAAAATGATAAGTTTATAAGTTTTAAGTTTCGTAAGTAAAGGAAGTACAATTAGTGATGCACAGTGCATTTCGTCAAAAACGGTGCAAAAACCATACTGTGAATTATGAATATTGTTACTTAGGAAATAAAAATTAATTTAAATGACTTTAGAAAAATAAAAATATATCTGTAGCTTTAAGTTAAGTTCCGGGTCAATTAAGTAAAAATACGCGATAGAAAAACAACCGGGTAAAAGGGCCACATGTGCTTAAAAGCTTAAGTGACTCAAATGAGCACTATTCAAAATCAGCTCTCTCTCCTCTCTTCCTCAAAGAAGCCGAGCTGCACTTGGTGAAAAGGGGGGGTAGGGTTTGGTTCTTCATTTCTTTGATTCTCACTCCAAAGTTAACCAAATCACAAGTCCCACTACTTGAAATCGATGGGAAACCACCCAATGAGTCCATCCCACCCATTTATTTGAGCTATCATTGGTTGTGTGAGGAGATATTTCCTTCCCCAAATTCGTGTACTATTCATCAAGAGGGCAAAATGAAGTTTTTGATGGAGATTCTCTTGGTGTAGGTCTTCTAGGCTTTGGGTAGTTGATTTGAGGTAACAAACCTCTATTTCCATGATGTTGTTTTGATTATTTAAGTTATAAAATTGTGTATATGCCTTGGGTGGAAAAGCATGATGTGTTAAAATATGTATTGATGAGGAATAATTGATATTTTGATGTATAAAATGAAAATAAGCATTTGTATGTATGTAAAAAAAAATTAGAAAAAAATCCTATGATTTCCTCTACATGTTCGGCCATCATAGGTAAAGAGTAGGATGTTGTGCACAATTTTATCTTAAGTATTAGGAAGGTTTAATGTGTAGGAATTAAGTGGAAATTTGATAAATTAGTGAGAATGCCAAAGTGGGAACAATTATATGAAATATGCCCTTAGGTTTAGGCCTTGTGGGGCTTTGGAGGGACTTTATGCTCCAAAAATTAAGTTGGAACCTTATGAAAACATGTATTTGTTTGTATAAGTTACATGTAAGTGAAGAAAAAGAACCTTTGCCTATGTCCTTGTAGTGTTCGACCTATAGGGTAGTTAGGGATATATTTTGTACATTTTATTTTAAATAAAATGTGTTGTAATAAATTGTATAAAGGTGATGAGTTTTGAAGAAAAATAGCACGATTTATGTTGAAAATTCCTAAGGGAATGGTTGATTAAATTAAAGAACACCAACGGTTATAATGAGGTCTAGACTTGTGTATTGGCATAGGATTGGCAAAAATGCAAAGAAAGGAAAATAAGCGATAAAATGTATGCTTATGAAATAATTATGGTATTGCATCATTTTATTGATGCATTGTAAATTATTCTCTAGGTGTGCCTAGGGATTGAGAAGGATCGGAAATCTCTTGAAGCGATAAAAGTAACTTGTTCCACAAGTAAGCGTATTGGTAAAGCTTCAAGAGGTAAGCTCTATGTTTAAGGAGTCTTTTCCTGCTTGAGTGCTCCACCATGGTTAGTGAACTATGGTTGGACTGTATGACTGTGATTTAGATGCTTTGTATAGATGCATTCATATAGAGTTATTTGATAACATGATATGTTTTGCTCTGATATGACTTCTGTAATATGATTTCTGTAACAATCTCTGGCCATTGATTGTATAGTACCCGGACGTCCGCTTTGGGGTCCTCCCTCGGGACTGATGGTGTACTCCTCTGATATGTCTGGTTCCGCTTTGGGGTCCTCCCTCGGGAACACGTGCGTTGATTTCCGCTTGGGGTCCTCCCTTGGGAATGACGGCGCACATCTCTGATATGATATGGATATATGCTCTGTTCTGTTATGATATCTGTTATATGTTGTATTTGTATACTCTGTATCTGAATTTCATGCAGGAGTGAGCCAGGGGTATGGAGAATTCTCTATAAACCTGGAGCTTATTGAGATTTGTAATCTCACCCCTCTTTGGGGACACATTTTCAGGGGCCCAGATTTCCGGTGAGTCCTCACTAGGCAGGGACACGACACGTGGCTGAGGCAGTTGACAGACCGGATTTTGAGTGGCTGTAGGCTACTACCTTTTTGGAGTGTTTGATGTATTTTAGTATTTTCGCATTTGATGGATCATGATATTGATCCTTTATTTTGTATATGGCCTGTATATGTTTTGTACATGTCTATCAGTTTGATGCATGTACATTTGAGTATTCAGGAACGTTATATGATGATGTAGTATTCAGATAGGTTTATGTTTTGATGGCATGCTGTTAGATTTAGTGGCACGGAGCCATGTTATGCATGCGCCCATGTATGGGTATTTGATTATATTTGGATATCTGGTATTTCTGAATTGATATGTTGTATAAACTGTTTATCAGGAAATGCTTCTGAGTGGGATTGGAAAATCCCCAGTTGTCCGATTTATAGAGGAAACTCTGCCCGATTTTCGTTTACGCCGAGTAAGAATTAAGTTAGAAAAAGAAAAAGTTAGCTCATATTTTTGTAAGTTAAGTCTTCCGCTGTTTCTGTTTGTATCATATGTATGTTAATTGAACCGGCTCGAGACGGGGATGTTACATGAGAGAGAGAGAGAGCAAAATAAAATATAATGATAAACAATTCATAAAATTGTTTTTTATCTGATAAATAAAATCTAATATTGATCTTATCAACTAAATCTTTATTCTCTTTCTTAAGCTTTTATGTATCTCTAAAGATTAATATTTTATTAATAAAACCAAAAAGAAATTTCTTTTCAGGGATGATTGATCAATTTGTCCTTGCATTTTAAAAAATTTATCACTTTACATCTCTTCTTAAACTATATACTAATCAGTCTCTTTTCTCAAATTATGTACTAAACTGTTTATATTTCACCAAGTTTGACCAACACTTATTTGAAAAAATGAGTCATTTACAATTAAAAGACTTACCAAAAACTAGAGTTTGGTCAAATAGGAATATATTGATATATACTTTAAAAATATTGGCAATTTGTTTTTAAATACAAGAAGGTTGATTGTATTTAAAACAAAAAATATTGGCAAATTAATATATAATTCAGGAAGAGGGATAAAATAAAATAAAAATACTAAAAAAATGACCAATCAACCTTCTTTGCAGTGGTACTTAAAAATTAATTAATTTTTATACATTATGCATAAAAAAAATTAATTATTTATAATAAAAAAAATTGACGTGAAAAGGTGAGTTACACCCACCATTACTAATAAACATATGTACTTTTATTTTTTAAAAGTTAACGGGTCATTAGTTTTTTTTATACAGGAAAAAGTATTTCTGCGGCCACTTTAGATTATCTACAGCCACCATTTTCAATTATATTCTCCTGGAGAGAGAAAAAAGCAACTTTACTATTATAATTATATTCATCCGGGAGAACATAGTTAAAAATGGTGGCTGTAGATAACCTTATCTAAAGTGGCTGCAGAAATGTTTACTTCTTTTATATAAGAAGAACAATCTTGCGAAAACGGTAAATTCTTGAAGAGAATGAATTACAATTTCGAAGATGGCATGAATTTATAATTTAGGCTAATAAAAAAATCAAATTATTAAATAATATTTATTTATTTAAATTTGATTCGGAATTTTCTATTTATTTATTTTAAATATACTAACGGTACATAACTAATTTAGACTTAAAACTATTTAAATATTTTCACCATTAGCACAATTCTATAAATAACAACAACAATATACTAACGGTACATAACTAATTTAGACTTAAAACTATTTAAATATTTTCATCATTAGCACAATTCTATAAATAACAACAATAATAATTAATAAAGCAAAGAGTTATAGATTTACAAAAAAAAAAAAGCAAAGAGTTATAGATGGATGATAAATCATATTTTGAGTAATAATTAATGATCATAAATTAATACTATTATAAGTTAGGAAAGGGCATTTTGGTGAATGGGAGGATATAAAGTAATTTGATAAACATTGGAAGAAGCTTTATTAAAAGAAGCAGCGTTAACAACGGTCATCTCATTCTCTTTCATAACAGTGACGGCGGCGCAACCCACTAATGGCTGCGGCGGTCATCGGCAGGTTGAAGAGGGAACAATGCAATCGAACAAATCACGATTCTAACTTCTCACATTGGAAGGTTCACATAATCATATCTCACTTTACTATAATTAATAATGTCTTATGTTCGATGTGTCTTATGTTCATGCTTCTTAAACTGTATGTATGAATGTGTCAACAAAATAAAACGTTTCTTCATTCGTGTAGTGTGATAACTGTTAGTGTTTGATGAAATTGGTTTCAGATTCTGATTGGCCCTTCTGATTGGGAAGATTATTCCAAAGGGAAGGAAGGATCTGCAAGGTACAGGATTCAAAACCTCCCAGGAAAAACAGGTCCAGGAGTGTATGAACTTGGAATAGCTGTGTTGAGTAATAATGGTTTGGGGCGTGAAATTTACAAGCTTGCCACTGACCCTGAACGCATAGTTGTAGTTTACCTTGGACAAGCTGACAATGTAAGAGCAAGACTCCAACGTTATGGAAGAACTGGTGCTCATTTGGGGAATAGTTGTTCAGATGATTCTTCTCTTCAAAAGGGGAGGCCATTGTTTCAAGAGATATTTTCACAAGGCTTCCCTATCGTTTATAGATGGGCTCCTGTAAGTACATATCAGACATTTGATTTGCAAATTTTAATTTATAAGTTTCAATTGAACACCTCTTGATGGGTCCAGAAAGCTTGGTGACTGTTGGCTTCAGCATGTTATGCCCACTTCACAGAGTCCTTGGTTGGAGATATTTATTATTATATGATGGTATGATTTAGAGAAAGGTCTTTTGGTTAATCTGGTGGAGGCCAATTTGGTCACCATTCTTCTCAAAGTTATAAATTATCATGTTAGGATATCTATAAAATATCTTATATTATCGTATACTATATTTTATCGCGAGAGGTTATACTGCGTCTTTTTCTTACTATTTCTTACTACTAAATCTTAACCGTTGATTTCCGTCAATCTAACGGTTGTAATTTATTGGGTCATAGTTATTAATTAATTATTAATTTCTAATAAATTATAACCATTAGATTGACGAAAATCAACGATTAAGATTTGGTTGTAAGAGGTAGTAAGAAAAAGAGACAGTAAATATAACATCTCCCGTATTTTAAAATGATTTATAGTATCTTATAGGATCTCTTAAGATGAGGTTCTATATTTTCTTATATTTCATATTTTGTTTCCTTATTTGAAGAGTCTACAATTAGTATAAATAGAGATCAGGCTTTGTCTTTTGTATGACTTCTTATTACAATCAACATACAATATTTATTTAATATTTACGCTTTTTCTCAATTTATACCGAAATCCCTGTGATTTCTAACACAGCAATATATTGCTCGCGCATCATTGAACCGGCATAATTTCTCTGCATGAGCACTAGGTCATATAGATCAGTGTCTTTTATGAGAATTCCAGTTATGCCCTGTGTGTCTCTTGCGAGAAATACTGTTGGAGAAATACTGTTCAATAAATATAAACTTGATGTGAAGTGTTGCATTTTGTGAAATTTGGCACAGAAGATTGAAGAAATGCACATTAGCATCTTACAGAATAGATATATTAAAATGCAAATTTTTGATGCAGTACTGTTTGTTGAACAGATGCAAAACAAGGGAGATGCCCTGAGAACAGAAGCTCAGCTGCTCAGTACATTTGATTATGCATGGAACACAAGCAATAATGGGAACCGGAGGCCTGATGAAATTCTTCAAAAGCTCAACAAAATTGCTTCGGGTACTAGAACATTTTCAGATGTAGCCAGAGTGCTTCTACCTTTCACTCAGAAGCAAGTGGGTATCCGAATTAAATCAAGCATGCAGCCTCTGAAAGATGACAAATCAGATGAAGAATACAATGGCAACTATAATTTCCTATCTCGAGTATTCAAATTTAACAGATCACGTCCTCGGATAGTTCAGGATATCCCTGTGGTCATTCAGGAGAATGCTAAAATTTGTGGAGTGATGTTGGGTGATGGTTCTGTTTGTAGAAGGCCACCAGTTGAAAAAAGAGTAAGGTGTCCTGAACACAAAGGAATGAGAACAAATGTGTCCACTGCCAAAACAATCAGGGCACCCAAGTCTGAGAGCATTGTGGTACCAGAACACAATGTGTATTGTCAAACAAAGGGCAATGGCTACAGATACCAAAATGTCAGCCATGATGCAGAAGACCCTCCTCCACAAACAGTGGTTGAGAGTGCCGTTGATGAGAATAACACCAACACAAATATATGTGGAATCATCTTGAATGATGGCTCCACTTGTAGAAGACAACCAGTTAAAGGAAGAAAAAGGTGCCAAGAGCACAAAGGGAAGAGAATCAGTGCATCCATTCATATAAATCAGAAATAACTGGCAATTGGCAATGCACAATTTCTGTATAATGTAGTTTCAGAATCTGATAAAGGTGAAGATAAGGGCTATGCATACACCACAAAATGTACTCGTTTAGGCTAACACATAGAATCTTGTTACCAACAAACCATATGGATTTAGGTGATGGGTCAGCAAACCTGTTAAGAGGATGGGTAGGGTGAAAGGAGTGTAAAGGAATGAGTCGGTTGGCAGGTTCTTTAGATTAATTACTAGGGTAAGAAAATGTCCATCAAATCTTGTTGTAGTTATGTTATCTGTACTAGTAATAATTGTTTATCTTCATCAAAGGTGCCGGTTCTTCAGATTAATTACTATGGTAAGAAAATGTCCCCATTGTGCCAGCAGCACCATGCATATATATGCAGATGTCTTCTCAAATTTTCTTTCCTATACAAATAGAAGATTATAACTATTCAAACTGACATTTAAGCCATCAATCTCATTACGGCCAGAGTACTTATACATTCCCTATCAGTAAGTTAAACCCATCTCATTATATAATAATTACGAATCAATGGACTAAGTAGTTTATATAGCTGAGATTAAGAGTGACTTACAACCCAAATGCGTTCAACGAAAAAAAAAAAAAAATTTCTTCCTGTGAATGTTGGTTTGTGTTTATTTGAATACTATCCATTCATTAGTTAACTCGAGATTACTGATTAAATAAAAATAATATCTTATAAGTTGATTCACAATCACTCTTTTCATTTTGAAAATAATATCTTCTCTGTTGCATTACCCGATCAATTTTCAATCTAATGATATGCATCTAGGATTATCCTTAACCCAAAAAAATAAATGGAAAACAAAAATAAATTATAAAGGTAATTATCATAATTATACTTGAAATTTGTCAAAATAATAATAATAAGGGAAAACTAATCATGAGATAAGTTTTTTCTCTTACACACTCTTCGATAACTGTAGAAACTTTTTCTTTTATTTTCTTTTATTCTCTTTATATTTTTTTAGATGATAAAGCCCACAAGTTTATCTTGTGACATGAGATAACTTATCTCCTTTAACATGAGATTAATAAAATCTTAATAATAATAATAATAATAATTTTGCAATTTCTTTTTCCTATTATGAGGGTTTTGCGAGTCTTAAATTTCCGCGAGAAAACTACCCTATCGGTTCAATAGCAGATATTTTCTGCCATAGCAGAGTAGCTCAGAAACCATGGAGCTAAAACTTCACGCATCAATGGTTTCTCTGGTATCCGTTCCGCGCACAGAAAACTCCATCGTCTCGTCCCATTTCAAATTCGGAATCGCATTTCAGCCTTCGAATTACTATCTTACCCTCGCAAACCCATCTTCGTCTTCCCCCACACCTCCTTTCTGCACCTACGCGGTTCCCGACGCGAGCAGGCTTCATCCCCGCCGAAACGGCACCAACAAAGGTCGTTCCACTCCACCTTTACGGAAGGGGAGCCACTCCAATGAACCAAAGTTGAAGCTTGACGAAGGGGTCCATCAAAATCAAAACGCCCCATTTTCCAGAAGCTCGTTGAATGTCGACTTGCTGGGCTTGTGTGAAGAGGGTAAGCTCAATCAAGTTTTAGAACTCATGGGTCAAGGTGTTGTTGCTGATTATAGCGTTTATCTTGCGCTCTTGAATTTATGCGTGGATACAAGGTCGCTTGAATCGGGGAAAAGGGTTCATGAATTCTTGAGAAGAACAAACTTTCGAGGGGACATTGAATTAAACAACAGATTGATTGGAATGTACGGGAAATGTGGCAGTATGATGGATGCGCGCAAACTGTTTGATGAAATGCCCGAGAGAAACATTAGTTCGTGGCATTTGATGATTAGTGGATACACGGTGAATGGTCTAGGGGATGATGGTTTATTGATTTTTCAGAAGATGAAGCAAGCAGGGATACCACCTGATGGGGAAACTTTTGCATTGGTTTTGGCTGCATGTGCCCGGGCAGAAGCTGTTGAAGAAGGGTTCGTGCACTTTGAATCCATGAAAGAGTATGGAATTGTTCCTAGCATGGAGCACTACTTTGAGGTTATTAATATTCTGGGGAATGCTGGTCAATTGAATGAAGCTGAGGAGTTCATTGAGAAAATACCTATTGAGCTTGGGGTTGAGGTTTGGCAAGCTCTTCGAAATTTTGCACAAATTCATGGAGATTTAGAACTTGAAGATCGTGCAGAGGAGTTGTTAACATGTATTGATCCTTCAAAAGCCATTGCTCAGAAACTGCCAACACCTCCAAGAAAGAAGCAGTCTGGAATTAACATGCTAGAGGAGAAGAATAGAGTGAGTGAGTATCGGTATTCTATCCCCTATAAAGAAGAAGAAGCTCATGAGAAATTGAAAGGTTTGAATGGACAGATGAGGGAAGCAGGTTATGTGCCGGATACAAGATATGTTCTCCATGACATTGACGAGGAGGAAAAAGAGAAGGCCTTGCAATATCATAGCGAACGTTTGGCAATTGCATATGGTCTCATCAGTACTCCCCCGAGGACTACACTTAGAATCATCAAGAATCTACGTATCTGTGGAGACTGCCACAATGCAATCAAAATTATGTCAAAGATTGTTGGAAGGGAGCTCATTGTTAGGGATAACAAGCGATTCCATCATTTCAAAGATGGAAAATGCTCCTGTGGAGATTATTGGTAGTCTTGGTAAAAGTACTCGAGTGTAGATACTCTGATGCTATACTACTAGATTGTTTCTTTTGTACTGCCAAAATATTCAAAGTTCAAATCAATAGACTGGGAGATCAAAGAAAGTTTTGTTCCATCTATGAATTGACCGACATAGCTTCCCTCTGTCATACATGTTTGTTAGACTACAAAAATTGAAGTTTTATCTAAACAGTAGTTGGTATGATGCTGCATAATGTTTATCGTGGCTTCTGGTATAAGCTATGAAGTGTTCTTACTAATGTGCTTTTCTATGCGTCCTGATTTGTCTTTCTTTGAAATAGCATGGAATTTAGGTGGCATGTGCATCCTTTAGATGGAATCTGGAGAGCTTTTATTTCATCCCTATAATTTAAGAAATATTATGGTAGTAAGTAACACTCCCCGGATACGCCTTTCCTCCTTCCCACGCAAACATGAGCATGTTGTGATGTTGAATCCTGACGTACATACAACCCATTTTCTCTCCTAAGTATTTCTGTGGATATCTTATTGACATCTACGTATTAAATTAGGAATAAAAATAGCCAACAAAAATTGGAAGGTAATAGGAATCTGACGGTTGCTTAGAATAAACCAAATACAGTGAAGGAATATCACTATATCAAAAATTTTAAATCATCCTCTCTACTTGCACATTCAAAAAGTGCAATTTGTCTTCTGTCTGTATGTACATATTTTGACCTACCTAAACAACATACGTGTTGTTATCTCCTTAAATGATGAAATCAATGAGATCTGAGTCAAGGGATCATTCCTTGGTAAGGTGTTACAGAAATACATATCGTATGGTATTTGAAAATGGAATATAACCTCTATCTCGCTGTACAGCTTGAAAGAATGTAATGTGCAGCTAAAAAAAATAGATGAATAACAGTGGAAACAGAATGAGACCAAGAAGCCAGTTTGAAGCCTATGAGGAGTTAGGACTTAGGAGGGCTGGAATTTGAATGGAAGAATTTCGTATTATTACTGTGAGGATGGTTGGCTGATTCTTTTGTTGGTTATCACTTCAACTGCAGCTTCATCTCTTGATGGAACTCTCAGCCATGATTTCATAGTATCATAAACTGTAAACCCAATGGCCACAGATGGAACAACCTGAATTACAAAAATCAACACTTAATTATACAGAAGGATTCTAGACTGTTAGTTGCTTCAATATGCTATTACTTTCCTACCTTTATGTAATTGATGCTCAGCCCTGAAAAGAGTTGCTTCCAGCCTTGCTTTTGAGCTATCAAAATCATGGATCTCAGAGTCCCATTCAATTCAGCATTATCGGATGCCACTAGTTTTTGAACCTAGCCAGATGGTTATCAACTTTGTATCATGTTATTTGATATTTATCTATCATTATATGGATGACCAAATGAAGTTAATTACCTGCATTTGCCTCCTAACAACTTCAAGAGGATATGTGAAGGTCTGACCCAATAAACCTGCTACAGATCCACACGTGAGTTTTGCCATGATGCTTTTATTGTACTCCTCAGGGACATGGCGCTTCATTTCCTCATAGACGTAGAATTTCAAACCCGCGTATGGGAATATTCCAACGAGTGTTGGAGCTGTTTCCATGAGTAATACAAGAGTTTTACAATATCAGCACAACAGTGAAAATACAAAGCTAAGTTACTGACACCAGATATGAGAAGATTTAAATGCATACCCACTCCCCGATAGAGACCTCTAATGCCACCCTCTTTATAAGTTTTTGCAAGACAATCACGGATCCCTCTGTAAACTTGTTCATTATAAACCATCCCTGAAGCATTCAATTTTGTTGGACTAACAACCTGTAGTTTCAAATGCACAGTAGTTCCAAGAAACAATCAAAGACCTGGTATAAGTTAATTCCTCTTCTGCTTTCAAAAAAGAGAATGTAATTAATTGCTGATAAGATAGTTTACCTGATAAGCTAACTTAGTCCGAATTAAGTCAAGGGGATAAGTAAAAAGCACAGCTGTCCCTCCAGACAGAGACCCTGCCACAAGGTCAAGGGTAGGGCCTTTGAAAACATCAGGAAAAGTTAGCATAATCCATCTGCGGTATTCCTCATAGGACATATAATGAAGAGCTGCATAAGGAACAATCCTTGCAACACTTGCTCCATTTCCTCTGCAAATAAACTTATCAAGATGGTTAACTGATACAGCACCAAAGATTATGACTTGAAAGGTGAGGTTCTACCTGTAGAAACCCAAGAAGCCTTCCGTTTTGGCAATTCTGATAACTGATCCAGATAATCCACTGCTCTGAAACTCAGCTCTTCGGGTCTGCAAGGAATGATAATTCCAAAAGAGGGAAGAACAAATCCACAAACATGAGAACTGATGAAATGATAATTCAATAGGAAAGAATCAAATTTGAAGTAAACAGTAAATACAATGTGTTTTTGTCTGTCTACTTAGAGGAGTGAATCCATCTTCAATTTGAATAGTATTCTAAAGAACCTTGGATACACCACCCCAATGGGTGGAAGTGTCCAAGGCCTTATAAAATTACATTAGTTACCT
This sequence comes from Gastrolobium bilobum, assembly GCF_033153095.1. NCBI lineage: Eukaryota > Viridiplantae > Streptophyta > Magnoliopsida > Fabales > Fabaceae > Gastrolobium > Gastrolobium bilobum. Next base: position 17,279 of record NW_026896054.1, read on the forward strand.
ACACAATCAATGTGGGACTATATATCTCAACACGCCCCCTCACACGAGAGCCCTTTGGACTTGAAGCGTAGACAATGCAACAGGCCCAGCCTACCTGTGCTAAGAAACGCCACAAGAGAAAGTGGGGGCGGCGAGGCTCTGATACCATGTAAAGAACCTTGGGATACACCACCCCAAAAGCTAGCTCAAAGGATGGGAGTGCCCAAGGCCTTATAAAGTCACATTAGTTGCACACAGAATCAACGTGGGACTATATATCTCAACAAGTATAATAAAGACCCCAATTGAAGGAAAAGAAAAGTCAGAAACGAAGTAAAGCTAGAATCTTTGCAATGATATAAACTGACCCACCTAATGGTAAATACCAAAGACCAAAAGGGGGGCAAAATGAAAGGTAAATAAAGAAAATAGTGAAAAAGACCTGAAAGAGAATTTTGACACGTTCGAGAGGAGCAACGACGGTCTTGGCAAAGCCACCGGCGAGGCCACCGGCAAGGAGCTCCTTGGCGAAGACGGGCATGAGATCGAGCATGGCCTTCCCTTCATCTTCTCTCTTGTTTTCCATTGAGAGAGAGAGAGAGAGAGAGAGAGATACTTTGATTGATTTTGTATTGGACTTGGAAGCAAGTTGGAACAAGGAACTGCTAAAATACTTGTATCGAATTGAATTGAACTGAATTGAATTGACGGGTACTTGGTTTTTCTGGTTTGATTGGAAGACGCAACGCAACATAAATATGCTGCTGCGTAATTTATATATGTTTTGGACATCCAACCATAAGCCGCCAACTGAGACCCAATTTTTCTGTCTGCGCAGTGTTATCTTTTTCGTCCCCCATTTGATTTACTATGTCAATTATAAAATAAATTAACTTTCAAGATACCTTTATTTACGGGGTTTACACTTCTTATGTGACATAAGATGATAATTTTTGCAATACACAAATTCAGGTGGGTCCCATTGAAAAATGGTAAATAAAAAATTAAAAATATTGACACGCAAAACGATGTGAGTGTAACATAAGAAGGCTCTTCTTATGTTGCATAAGAAGTATAAATCTCTTTATTTATATAGTGGTGGCAATATGGATTGGTTCGTCGTTAACCTCCGGGCAGATTAGCTCGTTACTAAATATGATTCACCCATCAATTAAAGGAATAATTAAAATTTAAAAATAAATTATATTTTATGAACTTTATAATTTTATTTTATTTCATATTTTTTTCTATCTCAATTTTAAATGTATATTAATATTCAGTTAAGCATTCTTTAGAAACTCATTTGTCTCCATATATAGATAATATTTGTCATAAATAAAATTTATATTCTTTATTTTTTTTAAGAAGTACTAAAATAAAAAAAAATTGAATATCACAAAAACTTAATAACAAATAAAATACTACTTAATTATAAAAAATTAATTATAATCTGGCGGGTCAACCTGCCCAGCGGTGGGTTAACCTGTTTTGACTCACTTTTAAGCGGGGCGGGTTGAAATGGGTTGGTGGATTGAAAACCTCAACCTAATCCACCCCGTTTTGGAGGGTTGACCTGCCGGGCTTAATCCATATTGCCACCTCTACCTTTGTTTTATATCCTTTAAAATATATTCTTTAATATTCTAGATAATATATGGGGCAGGATCGTTGTCAAAATTTGAAATTTGACATCAAATCTTAACTGTTAATTTTTGTCAATCAACGGCTATAATTTTCGTCAATTAAATTTATTAATTAATTATTAATTCTCAATGAAAGATAATCGTTGATTGGCGAAAATTAATAGTTAGAATTTGGTGTCAAATTTTAAAATTTGACACCAATGTCAAATGATCATATCTCTATTTGGGGCAGGATTCTTTAATACTGATGTCAAACTTTGAAATTTGACACTAAATTCTAATTGTTTATTTCTGTCAATCAATAATTATAATTTTTAACAATCAAATTTATTAATTAATTATTAATTTTTAATAAATAATAATCGTTGATCGACGAAAATCAACGTTTAAAATTTGACAATATTGGCGGCAGTATCCTTAAACAATATTATAGTCCAAGAATTATTTCAATCAATATCCAAGATGAAAGGCAAGATTGGGTATATGACAAGAGATAGAAACCAATCAATGAGGGTAGAAACGGTCGAAGTATTTCCAACATTTTATTTCCAAAAGAAGCTAGCATGGTTCAAATTGAGATAGGTAAGTAATTCTTTCCTTACTTTGAGGAACTCAATGCAGCGAGACTTAAGAGAAGGAGCGAATAATCTAAGTACTATGACGATTATGTAATGGGTTAAGGAGTGGGCAAGAGTAGTAGTCAAATTTGGTTGAGTTCATTTTATTATTTGTATTGGGTTTATTGTATTGAAGTCAGATACTTATTCCTTTTGTATTTGTTATTTTTGGTGGAATGGAATTATTGAAGAATGTTTAGCCTTCTTTCTTGCTTCTTCTTCTTTCTTTAACTTCCCTCTCTTCTTCCTCCCTCTCATACATTAATTAATTTTTCCAAATCCACTGCTCTATAATTTTTGTCGTTACAATTTTCTAGGCATTCCTGTTGCTTTGATTCCCGGAAAGAATTTTTTTTTTTTTTTTTTTTGGTTATTAAGGACTTAAAATGAGGTGCATTGGTCGGGGATAATAGCAATTGCATTCACCTATGCTTATGCCACGGTCAGTGGCTGAGCCAAATTTTATTTTGATGAGAGATGAAAATAAAAAATATTATATTATAAATAAAAGAAGTTACAATGCAATATAACAAATATTAAAACACAACTTCATTAATTTTTATTGGATGGAATATTATGTCTATTTTTTTCATGTTAGCTTTACATATTTCTCTACAATACCGTTACATTATAATCTCAATCGACTTTCATCCTTTCTCTCCTTTTACTATTAGTTAAGATTGTGAACTAATGATTACCAAAGAGATAAATAGAGTAAGTATGAAAAGGGTAGGCATAATATTCTATATCTTTTTTATTTTTTTAAGGGTTTGATCAAAATTCATTCAATTCCAAAGGACTATCATAAAGATTTTTACTCTATTTGTCCTAAAGTACACCACCTATTTTTAGTTTTTTATTTTTTTATTTTTTTGCTTTGATGTTGTTGCGACTTCGGCAAGTGCACCGGTCGTACAAGCAATAAAGTGGTAAAATAAAGTTGTCGATCCCACAAGGACTGATGACCAATCACTAATTTATCTATTTAATTAAAGTTGAATCAATCATGAAAGGTTTCCTTGAGAATATTTCAATTTAATTTAAACAGAATTTTTAAACTTATGTTTAGTTTTCAATATTTAAGAAATTAAATTCAGAATTAATAATACTAGAAAATTGATTTTAAGTTTTAATAAAAGTCGTAGCTAGGACTAGGGGTGTTCGCGGTCTGGATTGGATCGGTTTTGAAAGCAAAAATTATCTGATCCAATCTCTTCGGTTTGATCATGTCATCATCCATTCGGTTTGGATTTTTTTTAAATTCGATCCGATCCAATCCAATTTTTTTCGGTTTGGATTGGATCGGTTTTCGGTTTTTTTAAAATATTAAAATTTGTTTTCTGGTTATTGTGCAAATAATATTTTTTGTATAATAGGCTTTGTAAAAAAAAAATTAAACAGAAAAGTAAATAATAATATAGTTTTTTTTTTTGCAATGAGATATGAAGCTTTACACAAATAAATTTTTGTTGATGAGATGTGACTAGGTTTTTTCTTGGGTTTAGTTGATGGATTAATCGGTCTTGGGTTTAAAAAATTTTGGGCTATGATGGGAGGAAAGACCCAAGTAGATAGAGGGAAATTAATATATTGGATCGGTTTGGATTGGATCGGTTTTCATCAGCCCATCCGAAAACCGATCCAATCCAATTAAAATTTGCGGTTTTTATTCGGTTCTCGGTTTTTCGATTTTCGGTTTATTCGGTTCTCGGTTTTTCGGTTCGGTTACCGCGGTTTGAATCGGTTTGGATCGGTTGATGAACACTCCTAGCTAGGAGTCAACTTTCCCAATGTTTCCTTAACGAGTTTACCGATTCTTATAATTACATTCAAGATTAAGTTATTAACAGTTCTTTGTATATTTGATTAGACCTCAATCCCTTGGTAATCTGATCCTTTACTTCACTCAAAAGCCTAATCTCTTAGCACTTTTTCATAAAGCAAGCATTAGCGAGAACCTTACAGTTATAGAATTCATAAGTCTATCCCTAGATCATACAAATTCTAGCAATTAATCAATCGGGATCAAAACACCAACATACTTATTGTCATGCAAGATTCTAATGCCCATTTAAGATTGGCCAGATCATAAACGAGACTAGGAATTTAAAATATATTAATTGCATAACTTTAAATCAAGAATATAAATCATAAGAAAGGTAAACAGCGTATAAGAACCCATTGGTTCTGTCTCGCCCTAACTACTTAAAGAAAATTAGCCTGACATAGTCAGGAAAACAAGAACAATAGATGAAAAGAAACTAAAATTCATAAAAGGAAAATAAAACCCGGTCTCCACGGTGAAGCTTTGATCATTCCTCCGCTCCTCTTTCTTCTGAATGTGCTCCTTTTTAATTTGGACCAAGCTAGCTGAGGATTAATTTTGATTAATTCTTTATTTTTCTTGATCTTTATCCTTTGCAACTGATCCTAACTACCTTTTCCATCAGATCAGTGATTTGTTACATTGAACCTGAAACAATATGAAAGGGGATTAGAATCTTATCTAGTTGTTGGAATTTTAATATCTTTTGGGATTTATTAATTAACACTATATTCTTGATCATATTAATCATTATTTGAACTATATTTGACATTAAAAACATAGTGTCTTTGACACTTATCAGATGTTATGCCAAATTTATTTTTCAACCTTCGATTAATTTGAAAAAAAGGAACAATTAAAAAGAGTTGAGGTAAAAGAAGAAATTAAATAAGATAACAAAAATCAAATGATATTTTGTTGAGTCCCTCGAAAATCATGTGAAATATAGAGTTATTATCCATGGTACATTGTGGGTTGAGATATTTGGGGGAGAATGAGGTACATGTTATTTTGGTTGATATTATATCTTTTTCTTTTATAGCAATTTTTTTTTGTGTGTAAATGATCTAATATATGATCACCAACAAACGCTGACTAATCTAGATTCAAAACAGGTAGGACCAAAAAGGTGGCAAAACTCTTCCTACCAAGTTTTTAACTCAATTGTATACCCGTGGCTCGAACTCGAGACTAAGTTGGAATAACCACTATGTCAATTGATATGTGTTTGATGATATTTCTTTGAGAGTTGAGGCAGTCGTGGTTAAGTCGGAGATAGGTTTTCTTTAATTTTATTTTATTTTTTAATTTGAGGGAGGGGCTTACTATTACAATTAACAATCTACTAATATCATAAAAATATTATTATATTGTAATTAAAAAATTAAAATTTATGGAGGGGCGGCCACCAACCTTAGTCCCTCCTTATGGCTGCCCTTGACCATGATGTGTACAACCTCTACCTAAAATGTGGGGTGACTATAATAGCCCCAATATGATTAATTAGTAAATTACATGTAATTAAGTAATTAAGCGTGTATTAGTGGGTTAAAAGAACTTAAATGTCTAATTAAATGAATTAGGGTCACTTTTGAGATAAAAAGTGCAGTCAGTGAAAATTATGAGGTAAAAAAGTGTGTAGACAAAAGTACCCAAAATATAAAAGTAAGGCTAAAAATATTCTAATTCATTGGATAAAGTTTGAAAGAGAACGAAGCTAACTAGATAGATAAGCTTTTACCCGGTGGAAATAACTTAAACCATGTAAGTGTAAAAAAACACAAGACACCTTCATTTCCTTTCTTCTTCTTTGTGCAGCCACCGAGAGAGAGGGAGAGAAGCCATAGCCAAAGCTCCAAAAATCCAACTCATCCATTTCTCAACCAAATCTCTTGATTCTTGGACCAATCTTGTTTAGAAATGTGAGGCAAACACAACCCCTAATCCATAATCAACCAAAAAGCCTTGCATTGAGAGAAAATAGGAGAGGAAAATGGCACCCTAACTTGAGATTAGTGGACTTAGAGTGACCCGTTGGTTGATTTAAAGCTTAGAATCTACTCCCTAAGTGATTCTAAGGCTAACAATGGTAAGAAATTCCATTTTCCTTGAGTTTTGTGATGTTGGATATGTTAGGGTTCCATTTCATGAATATGCATGTATAGTGGGGTAGTCTAGAGGTTGATTGAGGCTTACTACCTTTGAAAAAGTTGTTTAGATGATGATTTAATCGGTAAAAATGAGTTTAGATCGTCATTTGGGCACACTATGATATTTTAAAAAAAAATCAAGCTTGGTTTGTGATTTTCTTTACATTCTAAGCCATTGATTGATTGGGTGATTGACTATGCCCATGTTGTGGATAGGATTGAAGCAAGTGGATCATCTTTGATTGACCAAGAATCGGTGGAAGCAATGGAACTTGACTTGGTTGTTTGAGTGAATCAAGTGTTGATGTGAATTTTGTAAGATTATGAATTTAATTCAAAGTTTGATTGGTTGCAAACTTATTGGTGACCAAAGGTTGGATTGGAAGCGCTGAGGTAAGCCTTCGGACCTTGGGAATTGATCCCTTTATTGTTCCACCAAGCCCGGAATGGGTAATGGTTGTTGATAGTGTATGTAAATGCAATAAAGTAGTTTAATGCTTTGTTATACGTATGTGTATGCATTGGGTGTGGCATATGATGGTGTTTCCCTATGTTTCCTATATTATTGCATGATGATGCATAATTCATACTTAATAGTTTAGCTGGCCAGTAGGACTATTTGCATCTGAGTATCCTTAGGACAACATGAGAGCTTGAGGGATGTCTCCTGGAGATGTTTGTTACACACTGCATGGATATGTATTTATGGCATTATTTATTGTTATTGCTATTACACTGTAAGTGAACTATGGAGTGGAGAGATGCTCCAAAGACCCCTGGTTTACTGTGATATATTCGTATATCTCACCCTGTATTGTGGGGATCCCCTTTCAGGTACAGATGTTGCAGGAGCCTCTGGTGACAAGTGGTCGTATTTGAATTAGATGTCATATGTTGATAGCATAATGTTTTGGATTGCATGTTATCTAGGATTGTGGATGTATATGTCAATTATATTGTCACATGTATATGTATATTTTGAGGCCACAAGATGTATTTTGGAGGACTTAGTGCATGATCATGGTGGTGGTGAATGCCTTGTTGGATATGGCTAATAGCTTTGATGATGTCCCTTTTGTAGCTAAGTCCTTTGGCATGTAATTATCTTGAAAAATATTGTTGTAAATGATTCATTATAATATTGATTGAATGTGAAGCATGTTTTCTCAATTTGATTTGATTGATAAATTGATGAATATGGTGGGATATGAGTGCCACAATGTGTGTTGAATTGTTGTTGGCCATGTCTAGTTTATTAGGTATCTAATTCACCAAATGCTCCATCAAGTTAAGTGTCATTATGCAGATTAAACCTATTTTTCTCTGCCGGATCGCCTTAAGCGCTCTATATGGCGCTTAAGCGCTCTACCGCGTGAAAAAATGTTCGAAGAGCGCGCTTAAGCGCACAACCCATTTTCAGCAAGAACATATGTTAGTAAAATTGGCATAACTCGAGCTACAGAGCTCCAAATTGAGTGAGGTTTGAACCCATGTGAAGCTAACACATAGAGATATAACACTGTAAAATATTAGAGCCATTGGATGAGTATATCAATGTCAGTATAGGATCGAAGTTAATGCTCTATTTCTAAAAGTTTGATTTTGTCAGCTACGTTGCGAGTTTAATAACTCCGGCTATACTTAACCAAATGGTTATTGTAATATCTTTTCAAAAAGCCCTAGATGTCTAGTTTATCATGGCGAAAAGGTTAAAGTTAATTGTTAAGTGAAGTGGTCTCAGTTTAGAGAATGTTACATGATTATAATTACGATTTTGTTTTAAAAAGTAAATGAACAATATTTTTATGAAAAAGTTTATCTGTAGTTTTAACTAATCAATGTAATTGTATTTGCGCTTAATATCATATTTGATGATAACACACCAGACCGGTAACAGGGTGTTACATAAGGAAACTAACACATTATGGAATAAGGAATTATATTTCGTAGGAGATAATTTTTTATATCCTATATATATAAAAGTGTGTGTGTTACATATTTTGTTTTTCTCTCTCTTCTTTTCACATGGCTTCATATGGGCTCTAAACACTTTTATGCATGTGTAGAAGATAAAATATTTTCTTCAACATGAGAAACATTAATCCCTATATAATATTGCAACCCAAACCAACTCATAACAATTTCTTTTCCAATTTTAAGGATAATTACTCTTTTAAAATTAACAATTTCTCGAATAATTAAACATATTATTTTTAAATAATTGAGCTAAAAAGTTAAAAGAAAACTCTATACGGACACATTTTCTTTTGAAGAAAAAAATGTATTGAAAGTTTCAACCGTACTATACGCATAATTATAATAAAACTAACAACTATCTTGGGTATACATGCGTGATAGAATCACTATCGACAGAGTACATTTCATCAAATGATCTAGGAAGTTCGCTATATACATGTCTTGGGGCCTCAGATACTTCATTATGATGTGGAGACTCTATTCTAAAACATTGTTTTAAATCCGCTAACACAACATTCATGGTAGGTATGTCAACTGAGTTTGATGCAGTACATGCCATTGCTATGTTAATAGCCTTCTAGGCAGAAGTTGGGCCAAAAATTCTGCTCAAATATTGTCCCCCGAGCTCAGGTTTTATCCAGTCAAGTATGTGTATTGTTGGGTGGCCTTTTAATATTGCAGGATGGACTGTTATTAATTCTAAAATAACAACTCCAAAACTGTATATATCACTTTTCTCATTCAAGTTCATAATTTGGAAGTACATGAATAAAAGAACAATTCCAAAGTTGTAGTTAGTGTCCCTTAAAAAATTCATGATAAAAGAAAACAGTGGGTGGTTCTCATGCACAAAGTAACATGATAAGACTTGGTTTTATTAAACTGGTTTTTTTTTTTGCAATTAACCTTAAAGTGAAACTGACTACTCTTATCACCCAAAAAAAGGAAATCAAAGGATGAGAGCTTACTCGGGATCAATGCACCCTAGATGTCCTGTGTCATTGCGAATGGTTGAAGTGTCTGTAGTTTGGTTATCATTCCTAAACATCTTTGAGAGGCCAAATTTTTTTATCTTAGCTTCTAAATCTTGACTTAAAATAATGTTTGTTGCCTTCACATCCCTGTGTATTATAGGTGGCTCGCACCCGTGGTGTAGATAATTCAATCCTTGAAATCCAAACACATCATTTATCAAATGTCACTACTAATAGCAAAAGAATATTTGCACAAAACCACTTATGCATTTACAAGGCAACAAGTTATTAGTCACATTAACATAGTTATAGATGAAATGTGTAAAACATGCACCTAGATGGTTTAAACAATACAAAAAATAATGGAACATGGCTAACTCAATTGGAGATTTTTCTTCCAAAATGTAAAAACATAAGAGAATTTGAAAGCAAAAAGTTAAGATATACGAGAAAATCACTTATGGCTTTCACAAAACTGAAGTTATACTAACCCTCTGCAGCATCTATTGCTATCTGAAGTCTCTTCTCCCCACTCAAGTTATGTGAATTTGTATCTGCAACCATGATATGTCACATTGAAATCTTTCTCTTTCTTCAAATATTAAGTGATGCGAAAAAGATTACAGTAAAAAAGTAAGGTACAATCTAGAGCAGTGAATGGATATACCTGATAAATAATTTCTCAGGTTTCCATTGGTCATATACTCATATATGATTGCCTTCCTGCTATCATCATCACAGTAACCAATGAAGGATATTGAATTTTTGTGATGAACTGTCATCAAGAGCTCAACCTGAAAGAAATAATTACTTTTTGTTGAGGGTTTTGCTGTTGAATAGCGTTTTCGTTGAATTTAAGTTATGTAATCTGGCAGAAGAATATGGCACTAGTTACCTCAGTCTGAGATTATTGCGCGTCCCTTGAGATGATGGTTTAGAAAGCATCTTGACTGCAACTTGATTTCCATCTTTCATCTGACCGGAGTATACAGTTTCAAATCCTCCTTTCCCAATTACTGTTTCAAAGTTGTTGGTGATATCCAAAATTTCAGCATATGTGTATTTCCAGTTCTTTGATCGTACCATCATTCCTTCTTCATTTACCTTACCTTCCTCATCTTCGTTGAAAAAGAAATAAAATATGAGACTAAAGAAATCAAACCCTTTACTTCGAGAAGTTAATCGAAGTATTGAAAATTAGATGAAAGGAGTTACATATCGTTAAAGGAATAATTACCTGATTGTTCGTTTCTTCTAAGTTTCCAATAGATAATGAAAACAATCAGTAGAGCTAAAACTGATGACATTGATACAGCTACGGGAACAATAATGTTCTTTTTTTTCTTTTCGTTACTTGTATTTGAGTCATTGATATTTTGATTATCCACCCAAAAATTCGAGAAAAAAAGATAGTCAGGTCATTATTACACGTAAAGATGTTTGATGACACCTCTACACATCTTCTTGAGATGTTATATATTTACACTCTCGCTTTCTTTTCCATTAGTTTCAAGACAAATAGAACTAGCTAAACTTGCAATAAGCATATTTAGGTCAATCATAGCAGGGCATACCGTAGTGTGAGTAATCCAGCCGTCCTTTTTTCCTGAAGAGTAGTAGGGACATAACCTGAGAGTCGATACCAAATTTTTGTGATGAACTGTCATCAAGAGCTCAACCTGAAAGAAATAATTACTTTATGTTGAGGGTTTTGCTGTTGAATATCATTTTCATTGAATTTAAGTTATGTAATCTGGTGGAAGAAAATGGCACTAGTTACCTCAGTCTGAAATTGTCGCGCGTCCCATGAGATGATGGTTTAGAAAGCATCTTGACTGCAACTTGATTGCCTCTTTCATCTGACCGGAGTATACAGTTCCAAATCCTCTTTTCCCAATTATTGTTTCAAAATTGTTGGTGATAACCAAAATTTTAGCATATGTGTATTTTCATTTCTTTGATCGTACCATCATTCCTTCTTAATTTACCTTACCTTCCTCATCTTCGTTGAAAAAGAAATAAAATATGAGACTAAAGCAATCAAACCCTTTACTTCGAGAAGTTAATCGAAGTATTGAAAACTAGACGAAAGGAGTTACATATCGTTAAAGGAATAATTACCTGATTGTTCGTTTCTTCTAAGTTTCCAATAGATAATGAAAACAATCAGTAGAGCTAAAACTGATGACATTGATACAGCTACGGGAACAATAATGTTCTTATTTTTCTTTTCGTTACTTGTATTTGAGTCATTGATATTTTGATTATCCACCCAAAAATTCTAGAAAAAAAGATAGTCAAGTCATTATTACACGTAAAGATGTTTGATGACACCTCTATACATCTTCTTGAGATGTTACACATTTACACCGTCACTTTCTTTTCCATTAGTTTCAAGACAAATAGAACTAGCTAAACTTGCAATAAGCATATTTAGGTCAATCATAGCAGGGCATACCGTAGTGTGAGTAATCCAGCCGTCCTTTTTTCTTGAAGAGTAGTAGGGACATAACCTGAGAGCTGATACCAAATTTTTGTGATGAACTGTCATCAAGAGATCAACCTGAAAGAAATAATTACTTTATATTGAGGGTTTTGCTGTTGAATATCATTTTCATTGAATTTAAGTTATGTAATCTGGTGGAAGAATATGGCACTAGTTACCTCAGTCTGAAATTGTTGCGCGTCCCTTGAGATGATGGTTTAGAAAGCATCTTGTCTGCAACTTGATTGCCATCTTTCATCTGACCAGAGTATACAGTTCCAAATCCTCCTTTCCCAATTACTGTTTCAAAGTTGTTGGTGATATCCAAAATTTCAGCTTATGTGTATTTCCAGTTCTTTGATCTTTCCCTCATTCCTTCTTCATTTACCTTATCTTCCTCATCTTAGTTGAAAAAGAAATAAAATATCATACAAAAGCAATCAAACCCTTTACTTCGAGAAGTTAATCGAAGTATTCTTAATATTTTGCTTCTTTTTTATTTTATGTCTATTCTTCAAGTTTTGAAATTTAGACCGAAGGAGTTACATATCGTTAAAGGAATAATTACCTGATTGTTCGTTTCTTCTAAGTTTCCAATAGATAAAGAAAACAATTAGTAGAGCTAAAACTGATGACATCGATTCAACTACGGGAACAATAATGTTCTTTTTTTTCTTTTCGTTACTTGTATTTGAGTCATTCATATTTTCATTATCCACCCGAAAATACGTGAAAAAAAGACAGTCAGGTCATAATTACACGAAAAGATGTTTGATGACACCTTTATACATCTTCTTTAGATGCTACATATTTACATCTTCACTTTTTTTTCCATTAGTTTCAAGACAAATAAAACTAGCTAAACTTGCAATAAGCATATTTAGGTCAATCATAGCAGGGCATACCGTAGTGTCAGTAATCCAACCCTCCTTCTTTCCAGTCAAGTATGTGTATTTCTGTGTGGCCTTTTAATATTGCAGGACAGCCTGTGATTAATTCTAAAATAACAATTCTAAAACTGTAAATATCATTTTTCTCACTCAAGTTCATAATTTGGAAGTACCTGAATAAAAGAACAATTCTAAAGTTGTAGTTAGTGTCCCCTAACAAATTCAAGATAAAAGAAAACAGTGTGTGATTCTCATGCACAAAGTAACATGATAAGACTTGGTTTTATTAGATTGGTTTTTTTTTTGGCAATTAACCTTCATGTGAAACTGACTGCTCTTATCACCCAAAAAAATGAAGAAAATCAAGGGATATGAGCTTACTAGGGAGCAATGTACCCCAACAAGCCTACTGCATGTCCTTTGACATTGCAAATGGTTGAAGTTTCTGCAGTTTGGTTATAATTCCTAAACACCTTGGAGAGGCCAAAATCTGTTATCTTAGCTTCTAAATATTGACTTAAAAGAATGTTTGTTGCCTTCACATCCCTATGTATTATTGGTGGCTTGCACCCGTGGTGTAGATAATTAAATCCTTCAAATCCAAACACATCATTCATCAAATGTCACTACTAATTGCAAAAGAATGTTTGCACAAAACCACTTATGCATTTACAAGGCAACAAGTTATTAGTCACAGTAACATAGTTATAGATGAAATGCATAAAACATGCACCTAGTATGGTTTAAACAATCCAAAAAATAATGGAACAGGGCTAACTCAATTGGAGAGATTTTTTTTCCAAAATGTAAAAACATAAGAAAATTTGAAAGCAAAAAGTTAAGATATACAAAAAAGGCACTTATGGCTTTCACAAAACTGAAGTTATACTAACCCTCTGCAGCATCTATTGCTATCTGAAGTCTCTTCTCCCCACTCAAGTTATGTGAATTTGTATCTGCAACCATGATATATCACATTGCAACCTTTCTCTTTCTTCAAATATTAAGTGATGCGATAAATATTACAATAAAAAAGTAAGGTACAATCTAGAGCAGTGTATGGATATACCTGATAGATAAAATCTTTAGGTTTTTGTTCTACGTGATGAGAGTTTTCTAACTATATATCGTATGCATATTTTCATTGAATATTCTAAGAGAATTTCGAATCTGAATTTTTGGGTTTTATTACAAAAAAGTGTAGAAAATTTCTCAAATTTTTTTCAATCGATACTTTGAAACCTTAAATTGTTTTGGGGCTTTTGAAAAATGAGTTTTTAGTTATCTATTGACAGAAAAGTTGTTTAAAATCGTTTCCTATGGTGAAAGAATTTCCTTCATGAATGTATTGTTATGAAATATAGGGTTCATATTATGAAAATTTCAAGCTTTCTTTAAATTGATATTGTTTCATTGATGTAAAACGAAAATTGGATTTTCCCACCTTTTTATGTTGTTTTTAATATAAAAGTCACACATTTTTGTGCCAAAAAAAACCGCGACCCATAGCTTGAAAAATCACTTTTTAAACTTTCATAATTTCTCAAAAATGGCTAACAACTATCTTGGGTATACATGAGTGATAGAATCACTATCGACAGAGTACATTTCATCAAACGATCTAGGAAGATCGCTATATATATGTCTTGGGGCCTTAGATACTTCATTATGATGTGGCGACTCTATTCAAAGACATTGTTTTAGATCAGCTAACACAACATTCATGGTAGGTCTGTCAATAGAGTTTGATGTAGTACATGCCATTGCTATGTCAATAGCCTTCCAAGAAGAAGTTGGGTCAAAATTTCCTTGGAGAGTTGGATCTAAAATTTTGCTCAAATCTTGTCCTCCAAGCTCAGGTTTTATCTAGTCGAGTATGTGTATTGCTGGGTGGCCTTTTAATATTGCAGGGAGGCCTGTGATTAATTCTAAAATAACAACTCCAAAATTGTATATATCACTTTTCTAACTCAAGTTCATAATTTGGAAGTACCTGAATAAAAGAACAATTCCAAAGTTGTAGTTAGTTTCCCCTAAAAAATTCAAGATAAAAGAAAACAGTGTGTGGTTCTCATGCACAAAGTAACATGATAAAACTTGGTTTTATTAGACTGGTTTTTTTGGCAATTAACCTTCATGTGAAACTGACTGCTCTTATCACCCAAAAAAAAAAAAGGAAATCAAGGGATAGGAGCTTACTAGGGATCAATGTACCCCAACGTGCCTATTGGATGTCCTGTGTCATTGCGAATGGTTGAAGTTTCTGCAGTTTGGTTATCATTCCTAAACACCTTAGAGAGGCCAAAATCTGCTATCTTAGCTTCTAAATATTGACTTAAAAGAATGTTTGTTGCCAACAAGGAATACTGAACTTGAAGTAACGATGATGGCTGAAGATCAACAATCACATGCAATTGTGTTGTAGCAATACTGCAGCAATATGGAGAATCTCAACAATAGTCTCTGATACAGAAGTTACTGATTTGATGTTAGTTAAGCCTGATAAGTGTTTTGTTGCTCGAGGACGAGCAACGTTTTGAGTTTGGAGTGTGATAACTCTCTGGTGGAGAGTTGTTTTTAGGCTTATATGTGATGTTTTGGTTCCATAAATATGCATAATTCTCTTGATTTTATATGATTAATGCATGAATTCTATTTTTTCATGATTTGAATGAGAAATATGTTAAGTGTGGATATTTGAAGATAATTTGAGTGTTAAAATCATTTATTGCATTTGTTGTTTTATTGCAAATCAGTGTTGTAGCATCGGAAAGCAGTGTTGTAGCATTGAAGATGAGGTCAACAGTGCATGTGATTGACATCATCACCAACAAGCTATGGACCCAAGCCCAAATTAATGGAGGGAAGCTTCTTAGCATGCAGACAAGTGTTCTGATCTGAATAATCACTCATATATCTCCAAGAAATCCTAATCAAATCTCCAACAAATCATATTCTACAAATCCAAATCAAATCTGAAGTATATTTGGAAAGATTTGGAGAAGATATGCAGCAGCATTTATGCTCTGTCCCTGATCAGCGCTGCCGCAAAACAAAGTTGTATCTTCAATCATATCTGTAGAAAATAAGGAAAGAATCTTCAAGCAAGCTGTAGCTGCAGCAAAACAGAGCTATATCTTCAATCATAGCTACAGCAAAACAGAGCAGATTTGAACATAATTTGTAATGGATTTGAAGAGCTAATTGGAGCTCAATTCATCAAAGTCTATAATTAGAGGAAGCCTACACACATCAAACAGGTTGGGAGAGTCTCTCTTTGAGGCTAGTCAGCCTCTCTTTTAGAGAGAAGGTGGGCTTTTGGAGGAGATCCAAGCCGTGAAACACTTAGCGAGAGTTTGAGGGTTTGTTGAGAGAGATCCAACGGATCAAAGGGTGAGGCTAGGGTTTGATAAAGAGATCATTGAATCCAGTGGATCCCTGCATTATTCTGGCGTATGAGGCAAGGTTGATGCTGGTGGAGCTCACGGTTGCTGCGAGAGAAATGCTACAGCAACGTCCTTGTTTTTCTTATCTTAGATCTATGGAATCTTATTCTTTCTTTGTTGTTTCTTTTTATTCAAGTATGACCTAAATTGTTAGGATCGAGTGATAGAGTACCCTTATTGTGATGTAATCAGTTTGCCTAACTTTGTTGCATGATTATCCTTTTAGTTGTTTAATAAAAGTTTTAAGTTGTCTCTAATCTTTGTGATTCATCGAGATAGAGTTACAATGTACTTAGGATTTGGGCTATAGAGATATAGGTGAATCCTGAAAGTTATTAAGCATTATGGTTTAACTAAGTAAAATTGGTTAATTGTGGGTAGAGAGATCATTCACACCATAAAATCATATAGAACCTAAACTTAATGATTCATAACTATGTTGGCCATAGAGATGTGGGACTTAGTATACATGTATTGCTGGTGAGAGCCCTTGCATGCATTAGTGTTCTGATTACTGAATGGATGATTGTTGTAGCATTATGACTGTATTCTGGTGAAACTGCAATAATAATCTTCTTTATTACTTGACTTCTTTGTTCTTGAATGCACTCTTAGTTTATTTTTACTTTACTTTTAGTTATTGGTCAGTAGTTAGTATTACTTTAGTCCTTAGTTCTTAATTCATAAAACTTTCTTAAATATTGTTACTTTTATTGCTTCACATTGATCCCAACTTTACAGTTTTCTTCGTGGGAACGATATCTGGACTCACACATCCACTTTATTACTTGTGACACGTGCACTTGCGTTAATGTGTGATTGATAAAAGGGTTACACAATTGCACAACACTAGCTTCATTTTCTCTTCCTTTAAATCTTTAAACTTCTCCTTCAAATCTTTTATTTCTTGCGCCATTCTGGCTTGATCATCTTCCGCTTTCTTCTTGGATTCTTCAAATTTGGCACGCATGAATGCTTTCTCACCTTTCAAATCAACAATACGTTCTTTTAAATATGAAATCTTCCCTGGCATAAAAAAGAATCAAGGTTATACATTGCGAGCAAAAATTTATACAACAGTATCGACATGTCCCTTTGAAACTTACCTGGCACAGACATTAGATGCTGATTGGCGACAGTCAGCTTCCCAACAGCACCCAGCCATTTATCCATCGATATTGCTTCAATTTGAGGGCCTATTTCCCTGCACTATGCAAACAGATCCATGTCAATACCCCAACCACTCCCAAAATATTCAGACTCTTGGAAACCTATGTTTGCCTCTGTAGACTTTCTCTTTTGTCCCCGCGGTGATTGCGCCACCTCTTTATTTTTAGGCTACGGAATTTGGGTCATCGTCGTCGGCCCGGTTGATTTGAGATGCGCGGCACCATGGCTGGACTCTGCACCAGCAGGCGAGGTTGTTGAAGGTTGAACCATGGTTCCGTAAGGGATGGCATCCTTAGCAGCTCTTCTCGCTGCTATCGCCTCCAATTTGGCCAAAGTGGCAGACATTGCGCTATCTGAAATGCACAAACAAGTTCGCATCAGAAGACAAATCAACATAGTAAAGATAAATTCCACATCATATTGAAGCAATAGTCTCATAAAATTATTTACCCAAGAAAACTTTAATGTCATCATCAGTGTATTCATTCAAAATAGTATAGGGACTCAGATAATCTGTGCCAGACGCTTCCCGCGCGATCTTACACAAAGTAGTCGTCGTATGCCTTTCCAAGTCACTTAAGTCTTAAAAAGTTATGTTCAGTTTGAACTCTTTATTGGGATATCGCGCCCAGTAAGGAAAGATCAGAGTATTATCTTCTTCTCTCAGATAAAAGGGATGACAATCCCGCGCTGGGTAGATCTTGAAATATTCAGCGCTCCACTTGTGCACTTTCCTTTGGTAGGAATCATAGAATTTGTATTTTGCGTTCCCCCGAAATGATACCGAACTGGCCCACGATCCCAATACTTTAAATAAACATAAAAATGACTCGGGAGACTGAAATAAATTGTATGCTTTACATGCCATCTCATACTCTAATAAAACCTCATGCATTGGGGGCTAGTTGGGAAAGAGCTTCATGAAAATGCTCCAGAAGTTTACAGACAAAAGGAGAAAAAGGAAGCCTCATCCTAAGTTTAAATAGAAAAAAGTATACATCATAAGAAAATGCTTGGAGGAATTGTCTCCGCGTGATGAACACACTCGCTCATCCATGGGAACTACAGATAATTCCCACTTATCATCTTGTGCTTTGTTTGGGGTCAGATGAATTGCGACTTTTAGCTCCTCTAATTCCATTGGAGAGTTGTAGAAAGAGATAGTATCTAACACAATGCCAGATACCCATTCCAAGGCTTCTTAATCTCTGATGTTCTGAGTACCCGATCCAGTTGCTTCGGGATCATGTTTTTGTTTCTTCTTCTTCTTAGCTGCACTGCGCCTAGCCATGATCTCTTTGATTTTGGGGGAGATGAAATCTGATTCAGAAGAGGAGGAATTAGTAGAGCTAGAACAAATAGAAGAAGACCTAACAAACAAAATTTTGTTTCTTATACGGATACCCAGCAGGGTAAATGACATTTAATGGAAGAGGACTAGGACTTTTTGCTAGGTCTGGATTATCACGCGCAACAGAAAGAGGAGTGTCGCGCGATACAGAGGAAGAACTAACACTCGCCTTTTAACATAACTTCAGAGATAAGGAAGCAAACAAAGATACAAGTGAAGATCCACCGCGCCATTAAATAAATAAACAGAAAACAGCATCAGCTTGCCACCACTTTACCAAGATAGCCTGACATAAAGAGATAAGGCTAAGGAAGCACCAGCTGAACCTGCAACTCATAAACAGTCAATCAGAAGTCATACCGCCTACCAAAGGCGGCATCAGATTCATTATATAAACACATGGTACATACACAGGTATGATAATCTAATTCAGTAAGAATACAACATAAGTTTGACTTTGATACTGACTTGAGCGTCGGAGTGTCATTGCAGGTACCCCCTCAGTTTGGATCATCGCACCAAAGGAGAATCATACCCATCGTAACATCAACAACTATCAACAGCTGTAACCAAGCCCATGTCTCTTGGCCCAAGGAGGAGGAACCTACCGGGTTATCTGAAGGACTATCTATTAGGTTAGATGATTTAACAACCCATTAGAAATATTATAAACTTAGTGGGCTAGGGAAGTGTAGTAGCCCATAAGGATTGTAGTAAGCAGGAAGATTGTGAACGTAGATGTAATGCGTTGTTTTAAATACAAATAGTAATAAGAAAAAGGTAACAAGAAAATTTCCAAACTTCTCTCTCTTATCTCTTCCTTCAGATCCCATTCTTCTCTTCTTCTTCTACACTACCTTCTACTGTTACATTGGTGCTTTCATCGAGATCTAATGGCAGACAATACTAGACTCCGTGCTATTGCTGAACAAATCCAGGATCTACAGCTCCAGCGTCAAACTGCAGCTGAACAATGGGCGAATTTTGAAATTACTCAGGATCGCCGACTAGAAACCATGGAGCTCCAGCAAAATCAGCGTTTTGATGAATTTCGTCAGGAATTCCGTCAACAATTGAATGAAATCATGACTCTACTTCAGTCCACTCATGGCACCGCTTCAGCCAGTAACTATGGTGCAGGTATTTTGGGCTCTGGTCCCACTCGAAATACGGGTGAACCGATTCGCTCTCGTGCTATGAAGATGGATTTCCCCAGATTGGATCTGGAGATCCATCCAATTGGTTGTTTGCTGTTGAAAATTATTTTCGCTTTTATCATGTTCCACCGGATGAACGACTTTTAATGGTTTCTTTTAATCTGGATACACCAGCAGCTTGTTGGTTTCAAAGCATTTCTGAGAATAATAATTTTCCAAATTGGACAACCTTTGTTACTGCCTTACATCAACGCTTTGGCCCTACTGAATTTGATGATCCTACTATTGGGCTAGCTAAATTGCAGCAATCTACAACGGTTGTTGAATACCAGACTGCCTTTGAGCAACTTGCTCGCCGAGCTCCTGATTTGTCAAGCACAACTCGTAAGAGTTTATTTCTTTCTGGCCTCAAACCCAAAATACGCAGATCTGTTCTAATTCATAGACCAGCCACTATCACAGAGGCTTTTGCCTATGCTAAAGTATATGAGGAGCAGTTCCTGGATGACCGCTCTGTGAAACCATGGTCTGTACGTTCTAGTGTACCCTCACCTACTACTGCCCTGACCGTCAACCATTTACCTGACAATTCCACATCCATACGACCTCACAATAATTCCACCAGACAGTTTTCGGCCTTACCTAATATACCTATCAAAAGGCTATCCCAAGAAGAAATGCAAGCTAGACGCGAAAAAAACCTTTGTTACAATTGTGATGAGCGGTTTATGCCTGGCCATAAGTGTAAAGGGCGTGCCTCTCTTTTGTATTTGGAGGGAATAGAGGATGAACTTCCAGATGAGGATTCTGACTTGATTGCTATGAACGACCCTCTGCCTGCACACAACCCACAGCCTGAGATTAGTTTTAATGCCTTATTTGGGCATCGATCCACTAATTCTTTTCGTTTGACCGGTTTTATTTCAGGTCAGCCCATGCAGATTTTAATTGATGGGGGCAGTACCCATAATTTTATCACCTTACGGATGGCCTCTCACCTGAAATTGGTTTTGAATGCCATTATACCATTTAAGGTGCAAGTGGGAAATGGAGATGCATTGTTGTGCTCGGCCTCTTGTACGTCTATAACCATTACTATTCAAGGTCATCACTTTGTAATTGACCTCTTTGTGCTGGATTTAAAGGGGGCAGACTTAGTTTTGGGAGTTCAATGGTTATCCACTTTGGGGCCTATACTCACAGACTATTCTGCTTTCACCATGACATTCAATTCTAATAATTCCCAGGTCATTTTACAAGGGGATGCTACATTGGGTCCGCAACTGATTACATCTTCACAGTTGTACAAGTTGGTGGCCCAGGATTCAATTTCGGGTTGTTTAATGTGTCTCTCCAGTACACCTCCACTTGACATTAATCAGCAAGCTCCACTATGCTCACAGACAGATACCGGTGTCACTTATTGAAAGATTTCGAGGATGTATTTCTTGTTCCCTCCAGTTTACCTCCTAATCGCCATTACAATCATCACATTGATTTAATTCCTAACTCCAAACCGGTGCAAGTGCGTCCTTACCGGTACCCCCACTTTCAAAAAAATGAAATTGAAAGACTTGTCCAGGAAATGCTAGCAGCAGGTTTGATAAGACCAAGTCAATCTTGTTTCAGTTCTCCTGTTTTATTAGTAAAAAAAAAAGATGGTACTTGGCGATTTTGTGTTGATTACCGTGCACTTAATGCCATTACTATTAAGAATAAGTTCCCTATACCTACTGTTGATGAATTGATTGATGAACTCCACGGTGCTTCAATTTTCTCTAAGTTGGATTTAAGATCCGGCTATCATCAAGTGCGCATGCACCCAGAAGACATATTCAAAACAGCTTTCCGCACTCATCATGGGCATTTTGAATTCACAGTGATGCCCTTTGGTCTTTCTAATGCCCCCTCTACATTTCAAGCTACTATGAATGAGGTTTTCTCTGCTTTTCTACGTAAATTTATGGTTATTTTTTTTGATGATATCCTGGTCTATAGTTGCTCTTTTGCAGAGCATCTCTCTCACCTTCAAAAGGTGCTGACCTTGTTGCGCTCCCACTGTTTATTTGCTAAACTGTCTAAGTGCTCATTTGCTCAATCATCTATCCAATTTTTGGGTCATGTGATTTCGGGTACGGGACTCTCTCCAGATCCAGAGAAGTTGAAATCTATCCATGATTGGCCCTTACCGACTACACCGACTCAAATTCGGGCCTTTCTGGGACTTTCTGGTTACTACCGCAAGTTTATTAAGAATTATGCTACCATTGCCGGCCCATTGACAGATTTATTAACAAAATCGGGTTTTACTTGGTCTCCAGCAGCTGAAGCTGCCTTCCAGCAGCTAAAGAGGGCACTCACACAGGCTCCTATTCTCATACTGCCAGATTTCTCTAAGCCGTTTACGGTGGAAACAGATGCATCTGGGATCGGTATTGGGGCAGTTCTCTTACAAGAGGAACGACCGTTGGCATTTTACAGCCGCAAACTTGCTCCTACTATGCAGGCTAAGTCTACTTACATTCGTGAAATGTATGCAATCACTTCGGCTGTAAGTAAATGGAGACAATATTTGTTGGGATCCTCCTTTGTGATCCGTACTGATCACAAGAGTCTCCATCACCTGATGAATCAGGTTATCCAAACACCCGCGCAACAAGAGTTTTTGTCCAAATTGCTGGGATTTGACTTTACCATTGTTTACAAGGCTGGCAAAACCAATGTGGTGGCTGACAGCCTTTCTCGGATCTCAGATGTCGCCAGGACACAGTCCTCCCCACATCTGTTGGCCATTACTGGCCATGTTCTCAATTATGCATCATTACTACAGTCCGAGTTACAGTCTGATCCCTACACTAAGGGGATTATTGCAGACATTGAGAACAAAACAAATACAGACAAATGGAAAAATTGGAGTTTCCGCAATGGACTTCTTTTTCTTCGTGCTCGCATCTTCATTCCAGCTAAGTCTCCTCTGTTGGAACACATCTTGCATGACATGCACGCTTCTCCACAGGGTGGTCACTCGGGTATACAGGGAACTCTCCAGCGTATTAGTAGAAATTTCACTTGGCAAGGAATGAGAAGACACGTTAGCAACTATGTCCAAAGTTGTGAAGTTTGCCAGAAAATAAAACCTCCCAACCACCCCCCTTTGGGTCTCTTACAGCCATTACGTACACCCACTTCCTTGTGGACAGAATTAACCATGGATTTTATCACCCACTTACCTTCATCAAGGGGTCACACCGCCGTATTGGTTGTTGTGGATCGCTTCTCTAAAGCTGCTCACTTTGTCCCGTTACCAAACCATTATACAGCACCCAAAATTGCAGAACTCTTCTGGAATCATGTGGGGAAACTCCATGGTATGCCACAATCCATTATCTCGGACCGCGACCCCATATTTCTGAGTGACTTTTGGCGTTCCCTGTTCAAGATGCAAGGAACTCAGTTAAATTTTAGTTCTTCTTATCACCCCCAAACAGACGGGCAAACTGAAAGGGTGAACCGTTGTTTAGAAACTTATCTGAGAGTTTTTGTTCATTCACATCCTGCATCATGGTCCAAGTTTCTCAGCTGGGCGGAGTATCACTACAATACTTCCTTTCACCAGTCAACGGGTAGCACTCCCTTTGAGATCATGTTCGGGTGTCGTCCCCCTAATCTCTTGGCTTACTGCCTTGGCGATTCGAAGAATGAAGCTGTGGATACAACATTAGGACAACGGGTCAGTATCATGGCTACTTTGAAGGATAATCTCTCAAGAGCTCAACAAATTATGAAAGGACAAGCTGATAAAAAACGAAAAGATTGGAACTTTACCGTAGGGGAGATGGTCTTACTCAGACTTCAACCTTACCGACAGCTTTCCGTTCACCGCCGTTCGTCCCAAAAGTTGTCCCTCCGCTATTATGGACCCTTTGAGATACTGGAAAGGATTGGTCCAGTGGCGTATCGTCTCAAGCTTCCCACTTCGTCAAGCGGCCATTTCACCAAAGCCGAACGTATCACATCCACACGTTACCAGAGAAAAGACCATCAGCCACACCCGTTCATCAACCCAAGGCTGTGGTAGCATCCAGATCTATTTGGCGCAAGGGCCAGGTGGTTCCCCAGGTTTTAGTTCAATGGGAAAGGCTTGGTCCAGAGGACTCAACGTGGGAAGATGAGGCTTCTTTACTCGATGGTGACTTGCTACTACCAAAGAACACCATTGTGGGGGAAAAGGAACATCTACAGCCAAGAGAACTGGGGCTACAGTCTCAATCCTTGCAAGGAGACAAGGACTTAATGGTGGGAGGTAGTATCAAAGGGACTAAGGAGACGGAGGCAATGGGACAACCAAAGCCAATGAATAACCCCTCTAACTCTCTGCCCCAGATATCTCACTCGAAAGCTGCCATCCAGCTGGATACCATGTCCCAAGATGATCCAACGGCTACGGAGTGCTTTCAAGTGTCGGCAACACCACGACCCTTGGATTCAACCCTAGTGACTCAGGAAGATCCAACGGACCCTATTACTTCTCCACGGTTGGACCAATTTTCACCCTCTGTTTTAAATGCCCCAGCTCCACTTGATCAGTCGATTCAAATCCCATCCATCGTGGACGATGGCCGTCCTGCAGCAGAGGGTAATGTAACCAAGCCCATGTCTCTTGGCCCAAGGAGGAGGAACCTACCGGGTTATCTGAAGGACTATCTATTAGCTAGGTTAGATGATTTAACAACCCATTAGAAATATTATAAACTTAGTGGGCTAGGGAAGTGTAGTAGCCCATAAGGATTGTAGTAAGCAGGAAGATTGTGAACGTAGATGTAATGCGTTGTTTTAAATACGAATAGTAATAAGAAAAGGGTAACAAGAAAATTTCCAAACTTCTCTCTCTTATCTCTTCCTTCAGATCCCATTCTTCTCTTCTTCTTCTACACTACCTTCTACTGTTACAACAGCCCAAAAAACAGATAACTCAACCCAAAGTCTTCTCACATCAACCTTGTGTGATTTGGCCCGATACATATTGGCCCGCCCATATTGTATTGGTCCGATCATTATCCAATTTGAAAACACAGTCATTTATGCTACTTTTATTTTGAAAAACACAAATATTGCACTTGGGATTCTTTCAATGAAATTTCGAGCTTCATGATGAATTGAGAAGATGACATCAATCTAATGTAATGTATCGTGGGTTTAAGGTCGCCCTCAAGAAGTCTATAAGTGAAAAAGGTGTAATTAGTATTTTTCGGAAGAAAGAAAAAGGTGGAATTAGTAGGTAGCTTAAATTGATGATAACAATAGAATTTAATGTTTTTATAATAAATGCAAATAAATTATCTATATTTATTTTTAAAATAATATTATTTTGAATTAAAAAATTACAAAATTATAATGATAGAAATTATTATAATATTAAAATAAATTATAATTACAAAAATACTTTAATTTCAATCGTGAAACAAAATTATCTTGAACTCAATAGAAATATATTATCTAGTGAAATTGGGTAAAGAATAGACAAAGAAAGGGTCGAATAAGAAACAGTCTATTAATAAGTGTGTCATTGCCAAATCTCCATCTATACAAGGGACCGTCGTTTGTGGGTGATTAGTCACTTTGATTGACAAAAACCCTTAAATGAAAATTAAAAAAGAAAGGACATTTGTCTCTATTTTTTAACACATCAAACAATTTATTTTGATTTTGTTGATGATAACCCATTTGTTTTAATAATTAGCACGTTCTCAATAACTTTATATATTGTTCATTTTAACTCAGCATTATCTTGAATTCATGCAAAGTTAATTAGACTAAAGTATATATTTTTTACATGATAGACTGAAGTAAACATAATGAAACCTATCAAATTACACTTGGCACCTTTTTTATATACTAATGCCAACAAAAATTGATCCATCAAATTAAAAAGCAAAAAATAGATTAGGAGGGCATGATTGGAGTAAAATGAAAGGCAAGTAACCTACCATTTTTATATTAAAAAAAAAAAACTTCTAATCTTTCTACTCTTGACACTAGTGAAAATCTAGAGTACTGCAAGTAATCACAATTTTAAAATAAATAAATAAATAAAACAAAAACAAAGATTGATCCAATATGGGATCCTTTGATCGAGGGCATGAAATGAGAGCTAAACATAATGCGCACTTCTAGAAAGAGTTTAATTTTAGTCAAATCAAATAAAAAAAGATGGGAGCATGTAGATTTGAAAATAAGTAAATTGAGTTAAATCAGACCTAACTCAATTTAATAGGAATCAAGTTCATTTATTAATTCAAACTTAGTTTGCCGTAAGTTGCGTAAGCTTAATAAATTAATACTAAGTCTTGTATTGCACTAGACAAGCGAGTGGTCATTAAGTAAAATTTAATCTAAAAAAGCTCTCTATCTAATTCCCTATGATTTGGTTTAATGGAACCCCACATCTTTAAAGTTAATCTATATATAATGGTGACTCTATATCTGGTGAAAAGCGAAGATATAAGCAAATGCGCGGCGAGGATGAAATTATTGAATTTCTGTCACCTTACTCTTAAAATATTTAAAAATAGTTTTCTATATATTCTTTTAGAGAGTAATTATTCTATGCACTTCTCTTTTCTTATGTCACATTAAAGGTGACAAATTGAGTTGAACCCGACGGATCAATTCGCCGAAACGGGACGGGTTGAGTTATACATTTCAACCCATCAATCCACCTCAACCTGCCCCGTTTAGTTATGGGTCAAAATGGGTTGGCAGTTGGTCGAGGTGGGTTGGCCCGCAAGTAAGTTTTTTATTACTAATAAGTAGTATTTTATTTGTCACTAAGCTTTTGTGATATGAAATTTTTTTATCTTAGTACTCCCTTAGAAAAAATAAAAAATAAAAACTTTATTTATTACAAAGGTTATCCATATATTGAGGCAAAAATAATTTCTTAAAAAATATTTGACTGAATATTAGTATACATTTAGCCATTTAGGTTTGAGATTGAAAAAAAATTAAAAGGATGATAAAATGAAGGGAAAAATGTTTCTGCAGTTAATACAGATAATTTATCTGCATTTATTCTCAAAACGACGTCGTTTTGGTATTGAAATCTTAAAAAATTATAAATATAAAGACGATTAGAACCCTGAAATAAATTAAAATTACAAATACACCATGATTTCTGCCCCAAAACGACGTCGTATTGGGCTTACTGCAGATAACTTATCTGCAGTAACTGCAGAAAAAGCGAACCCTAAAATGAAAATAAGAAATATTATAAAATTAATAAAATATATTTTTATTTTTATTTTTAATTATTTTTTATTTTTTAGACGGGTTGATCCGTCAACCCACCACAAAACGAGGTGGATTGGAATTTTCAATCCATATCACAATGCGCGGAGGGCCAATCCGTTTTCGGCGGGTTGGCGGAAGAGCGGGCCGACCCATTTCGTCACCTCTATATCACATGAGGTAATATCTCTTATGTCATAAACACAACAAATGATGGGTCCATCACTTATTTTTTTTAAAAAGCACACATTTTAATGCCTTACAATATAAGAAAGTAATATCATGTTGCATAACAAAATGATTGGCCTTATTCTATTTGTATATTTATGTCGCTATTCTCGATAGAGGTGTTCATCAACCGATCCAAACCGATTCAAACTGCGGTGTCCGAACTGAAAAATCGATAACCGAACAAACCAAAAATCGAAAAATCAAAAATCGAAAAAAAAACCGCAACTTTTAATTGGATCGGATCGTTTTTCGGATTGCTTAATGAAAACCGATCCAATATATTAATTCCTCTCTACTAACTTTGGTCTTTCTCCCATCATAATCCAAAAATTTCTAAACCCAAGACCCATTAACCCATCAACTAAATCCAAGAAAAAACCTAGTCACATCTCATCAACAAAATTTAATCTGCGTAGAGCTTCATATCTCATTGCTCCAAAAAAAAACTATATTATCGTTTACTGATGTTTTTTGTATCTCAATTTTTTTTATAAAGCCAATATATATATATATATATATATATATATGTATATATATAAAAAAGATGTTATCTGCATGAAACAAATTTTAAGATTTTCAAAAAATCAAAAACCGATCCAATCCAAACTGAAAAAAATTAGATTGGATCGGATCGAATTTAAAAAAAAGTTCAAACCGAATGGATGATTACATGATCAAACCGAAGGAATTGGATCGAATGATTTTTGCTTCCAAAACCAATCCAATGCAGACCGCAAATACCCCTAAACCCCTAATTCTCGAACCATTATGATCTAATACGTTTATATGCTTCAAAATGTCTCTCATATACTAGTGTTGAATATGTACTTTTTCCGGATCCTTAACTTAATTGTTATAAAAAAAAAATTTATTTATTATTTTTAAATGTTGTGTGAATACAAATAAAATATCGTAATAATATAATAAGTAATAGTCTTTAATCGTATCTTGGAGAGCACTTGTGTACACTCAATAATATGTGATTTTTTACAGGAAAAAGGGGGAGAAAAAATCTACCAAAGGAAATTCTTCTAACAAATGTAATGATGACTCTGATGATCCAATATAATAATCAGAGATGGCATATAGCAATTGATACAGGATATAAGCACCAGTTACTGATTGTACCATATCTCCAAACTATGTTAAAATGCATTTTTATATTATTCAATAAAAAATTTGGCGTGGACTTTATAAATGATAATGCGCGTCCAAAAGAGTGAGAATTATAACTTTCACTATGGCTTTAAGATTTGTCCCTCAGACCCTCAATAACAACAGAGAAAAGTGACATATTAAGAATCAAGATTATACTCTAGCATGTTAGTAAAGAATTTACCCGAATAAAGACAAATGACTTTCACAAAACATAAAACATCCCATTATTAGATCAACAATTATCCTTTCATACAATTTTTTTTGTTTTTTTTGTTTAGCACTTTAGCTACTACTATATTAAACTTCTTCGCATTATACAGGGATCAATAAAAAAGGTTCAAATTCGTAAATTATTTTTTGAACATATATTTAGTTAAAAATTAATTTAGTAAAATAAAAAATAAAAAATAAAAAATAAAAAAATTATTATTATCATCATTTTTTAATATAAATATAAAAAAATATTATTCTATCTATTTTTTTCATATCTACCACTCTTCGATACCGTCAGACCAAAATCTCAAATAACATTTCCTATTTCTTTATTTTCTTGAGATTTTAATTTGATAATATTGAAGATTAGTAAATAAGATAAACATAAAAAATAATTGATAGAATAACATATTCCTATATATATATATATATATATATATATATATATAGGGAAATGTTATATTTACAAATTTTTTATTTACAAACTCTTACAAACTACATTAAGTATGACCGGTCATACTTCAATCAAGAGTGTATGACCGGTCATACTTAATATAATTTGTAAAAGAAGTTTGTAAACGGATCATTCCCCATATATATATATAGGGTTCGTTTTTTCTATTTACATTGAGTTCAAAATGACATCGTCTTGAGATAAAAATCAAGATTTTTTTGTATTGATAATTTATTTCAAGATTATAATAATCATTTTCATTATAATTTTTTAACCCAAAACAATATTATTTTGGTAGCGATATTCACCTTAGAATCATTAAATCAATATATATATAATTTATTTATGAATTAGAGTAAAGACCCGAATTGGTCCCTGAAAAAAAACTCGGTGCCCAAATTAGTCCCTCACAAAAATAAACTCGTTAAATAGTCCCCAACAAAGTGAAACAGGACCCTCGTTAGTCCTTCTGTCAATCCAAAACTGACGGTGTCAATGACGGTGATGACGTGTCACGTTAAGTGACATGCTAGAGGCCACGTGGGTTGAGGAACGACGTCGTTTTGAGAGACCCATCCACGTTGGTCAGTATGGTCTCTAACAGTTTTAACAAAGGGGACCAGTATGGTCCCTAACATTTTTATCGGGGTCCTTTTTAGTCCCTGCTAAAGTTCTGTTAACACTAGTGCCACCATTTGCTATTAACACACCAGTAATGGCATTTCCCCTTGTACATGCTGATATTAGTCATGCATAACATAATCAACTTCTGCATAATTCACACCATGACATTCTTAGTTTAGTCTTTATACATTGTTTCCATTCCTTTTTTTATCTCCATCGAGTTTATACAACATTCTGTATAAAGATTGAGAAGGAAATGATGCATGTGAGTAGGTGTGCTAGGGTTTTTTCAATCGTTATTTTTTCATGAGACTGTATAAAGATTGAAGACATATCATTGAAGATGCAGGCAGACTTTGAAAGGGTTGAGAAGGAAATTATGCATGTGTGTAGGTGTGCTAGGGTGTTTGCTGGATCCATTATTGTTGTGTTTCTAGTATGTATATATCTTGCAAGTAGGCTGGAGTGAAATTTAAAATGTGGTTCTGTTGAGATTTGCTGGTGTAATGAATTATTGTTTATGCAATGTATGTAGCATGACTTATGTATTTGAAGTTATGTTTATTGGCACAGAATGTTGTATAAACTCGATGGAGATAAAAAAAAGGAATGGAAACAATGTATAAAGACTAAACTAAGAATGTCATGGTGTGAATTATGCAGAAGTTGATTGTGTTATGCATGACTAATATCAGCATGTACAAGGGGAAATGTCATTACTGGTGTTAATAGCAAATGGTGGCACTGGTGTTAACAGAACTTTAGCAGGGACTCAAAAGGATCCCGATAAAAATGTTAGGGACCATACTGGTCCCCTTTGTTAAAACTGTTAGGGACCATACTGACCAACGTGGATGAGTCTCTCAAAACGACGTCGTTCCTCAACACACGTGGCCTCCAGCATGTCACTTAACGTGACACGTCATCACCGTCGTTGACACCGTCAATTTTGGATTGACAGAAGGACTAACGTAGGTCCTGTTTCACTTTATTGAAGACTATTTAACGAGTTTATTTTTGTGAGGAACTAATTTGGGCATCAAATGCAGAAGTTGATTGTGTTATGCATGACTAATATCAGCATGTACAAGGGGAAATGTCATTACTGGTGTTAATAGCAAATGGTGGCACTGGTGTTAACAGAACTTTAGCAGGGACTCAAAAGGATCCCGATAAAAATGTTAGGGACCATACTGGTCCCCTTTGTTAAAACTGTTAGGGACCATACTGACCAACGTGGATGAGTCTCTCAAAACGACGTCGTTCCTCAACACACGTGGCCTCCAGCATGTCACTTAACGTGACACGTCATCACCGTCATTGACACCGTCAATTTTGGATTGACAGAAGGACTAACGTAGGTCCTGTTTCACTTTATTGGAGACTATTTAACGAGTTTATTTTTGTGAGGAACTAATTTGGGATCAAATTTTTTGTGAAGAACCAATTTGGATCTTTACTCTATGAATTAATAAATGGAATGAAAGTGGAGTGGTCTAGAAAGGAGTCAAAATTTGGAAGAAGTGATGAAACTACGTCGTGCAAAACGTGTTTGGCTGGCTATTAAAATTTGACACAAGCGTCGGTGGTGGTTAACCGTAGGTTAAATGTTAAAATGTTAAATGTTTCAAGACAAGAGGCACAAGGAGGAGAGAGAAACAAGAGAGAGAGAGAGTGCTATATATATATATATATATATATAGTAGACACACATAAATCATTGATTGATAGAGAAGAAGAGTAGAGAGAAAACTGGGCCTTTGAGACCTACCAGGTTCACAGAACAGAGCTACAGCCATGGCTGAATCGGTTTCAGTGGACATTGAGAGGATCTATCTCAGTGGAAAGGTTTCTTCTTATCCATTTTTTTTTTCTGGGTTCCGTTTAAAGTTTCAAACTTTTTTGCAAATGGGCTCACTCTTTTCCCTCGATTATGCGCTGAAGAAAATTTTTGCAGAAGCCAACAGTAACACTTCTCTATAATTGGGGATTTTTAGCTACATTGGGATCTATCTAATTAAATAATTTCTCAATTAAAAAAGAGTCAATCATTTTTAGTTGCTTATTTTATTTTGATCAATTCATCGGAATGGTTTGTTTTCTTCTCTTATTTTTATTTTTATTTTTTTTCTTTGGATATATTTTACCTCGCCATTCCATTGGGATTCTGAAGATTTTTACATGGCAAATAGCTTATATTCGCATTCTTGATATGCCACATTTTTTTTTTTTTTTGTCTTTTATCCTTCATACGTTGAGCTATTGATTTTTTTTCTCCATATTTGGTCCTCGTTAGTCGTTATCCTCTTGGATTTTCATTTGGTCGTTGTTTTAGAATTTCAGTTACTTCTTCTTACTTTTTAAACTTTTGTCAGGCTTCCTATATAGCTTGTTACTTGTTAGCATAATAACATAGGCGTGTTGAAATATAGATTTAGTGATTTTTGGAAGAAATGAATTTTGCATTTGCTGTATTTGATGCGATTTAGATGATGCAGGAAATTTTACTTTTTTTTTTTTTGTTTTCCTTTCATACACGTACTTTGTTGTTTTCCTTTTCCTTTCATTCTTTGTCTGTTTGGTTTTTCAGGTGGGGTCCGGGTTCTTTTTTTCTTTTTCTTTTTAAGTTTATCTCATGTTTCTTATATGATGATGTTCATCGCTTTGAAGGAATTGGATCCTTTGTGCTTTGGCTTTTCTGTCTCCTCGGTTCTTTCTAAGTGCATTACAGGCTATAAGAATCTTAGCTATTCCTTTCTTTGTCCTTTAACTCATTATTGTACTTTGGGATAATTCTATAGTTGCTTTATAATTTATATACATATTAGTTATTAGATCAGGTAACGTCATTCTTCTTTTAAAAATTTTAAGATACTGTCGTATTTTTCACTAGCTTCACCTTGTTTTATTTGTCGAACATACAATGATTGGAATCTGAAAGTTTTTTTTTCTTTTTTCTTTTTTCATTTATCTTTATGAAACTTATATTAATATGCTGTTGCACTTGCTTGTTAGTTGGGGTTGTCCAAAAAAGTGGTAAGGGCACATGGGTAGCCATGTTAGGTAATAAATAATTTGGAGAAGTTTGACATGGTTTTCCATTACTCAAAATGGAGTACTACAAAGCAAAGGATATCCTTTGCTCTACAGGAATGTTCTTTTTTCCCTCCAAAAATTAACTTTGAATTTTGTGCTTCTTTGTCCTACATTTGTGTGTTCTTTTTGTGTTTTTTTCTCCTACACTTATTTTGGATTATTATTTCAGGAACATCATATTCGGACTGGCTGTGGTTCTGTATCTGTCATAGTCTATGGGGATCATGACAAACCAGCTCTGATCACTTATCCAGATTTAGCACTTAATCGTAGGTGGAGTCAATTCATTTTCTGATAGCCAGCCACTCTTGTTTAAAATTTCAAGATTCTGAATTGTCCCCCACTGTTCTAGAATTTTTTGCATAGTTCTTTCCGAATGCATTGAATGATTATATATGTGTATGTTAGAATTCACTCTCTTAACTTAATCTGAAAATCTGAGGCATTATTTTACTTTTATGTATTGAGGCAGATATGTCATGTTTCCAAGGATTATTTTTCTGTCCCGAGGCAGCTTCTTTGCTGCTTCACAACTTTTGCATATATCATATCAGTCCTCCTGGGCATGAGGTTTGTAAGTTAATTGACCTGAATGTACTTTTTATTGCATTTAGAGCTGAATCTTATTATTCACATAGTTTATCTGGAACTTCCACAAGAGTTCTATAGTTAGGAGCTGCTGCAATTTGTCCCGACGATCCTGTCCCTTCTGCCGATGACTTAGCAGATCAAATAATTGAGGTTCTCAACCATTTTAGGTAATTACAATATAATTACTCTGCTTACTTTTTTTATCTTTAGCATTCGTTTTGTTTTTAAACAGTTCTATTTGTTTGAGAACACATCCAATAAAAGGGAGTAAAATAAAAAGAGAGTAAAAAAGGCACTGTATATATTGAGGGAAAATCTAATGTATATAATATAGTTACTAATTGTATGAACTATTTCCTTGTTCAGGCTTGGTGCAGTGATGTGTATGGGAGTAACGGCTGGTGCTTATATCCTTTCTCTATTCGCAGTATGTACTCTACTTGTAATTAATGCTTAATTTTTAATATAAAGTCAAACTTATTGATTTGTTCTTTTTTGCTACTTCGATACAGATGAAATATAGGGAGCGTGTTCTTGGTTTAATACTTGTATCTCCCTTATGCAAAGCTCCTTCTTGGACGGAATGGTTTTATAACAAGGTTCTTTTCAAATGCCCGCAGACTATGCATTTATGAGTTCTCTAATTTGATAACATTACCTAAACTGCTTCTCATTTTAGGTGATGTCAAATTTGTTATATTTCTATGGTGTATGTGGCATGCTGAAGGAGTGTTTGCTCCAGCGGTACTTCAGCAAGGTATTGTAATAATGCTAGGATCTTAGCTCTCTTGAATTTTATCTTTTATTTAATATGTATTGAGTTTTCTTGGTCAACTTGAACAGGAAGTTCGTGGTAGTGCTGAAGTTCCAGAATCCGAGATAGTTCAAGCTTGCAGAAAAGTCAGTGCTAAGTTAATTTAGTTTCTTTGCCTTGTACTGCCCTATAGCTGAAATGTGATTGTTATTTCGTAGTTTGTTTTTTTTGTGTATTTACCTAGCTTTGCACTGGTTCTTTGTCTTGTTTCTTTTCCAGTTGCTGGATGAGAGAAAGAGCGTCAATGTCTTACGGTTTCTTCATGTTATTAATGAGTAAGATCTCCTACATATAGTTGCTTCACCATATTTATTTATTTGTGTGTGTGTGTGATCCTCCTGTAGTCTGAGGTAGCATAGCATATTTATGTGCTCCAACTTTGTTTTACGAATTTGCAGGAGACCAGATATAACAGAAGGATTGAAGAGATTAAAATGTCGTACACTTATTTTTGTTGGGGACAGTTCTCCTTTCCATTCGGAGGCTCTTCACATGACTTCAAAACTTGATAGGAGATATAGTGCTTTGGTTGAGGTATGTAGTGCGAAAGTATGCGGAATGTTGTACATTAGTACATGTACGTAAATAAAATAAAATAAAAAGTATATCTAAAAGGACTTGACATTGGTTTATGAGTTTCCCTAATATATTTTCCTGGGTCAATATGATTCTGTAAACTTGCCTAGTGTTGATTATGACAACAAATTCTTGATATCATTTAATATATGAGAGAACATTCATAAATGTGAAATATGTTTCTCATGTTACACGAGACAAATTATCTCGTGCAACACAAAAAAATGGATGGGATCCACTAAGGAGAAGAGAAAGAAAAAAGTGGATATCATCCACTATCCACTTTTTTCGTGTTTTACATGAGACAAATTGTCTCATGCAACATGAGAAATACATTCCTTTTCATAAATATATGTAAACTAAGATTTGAGACTGGGTTAATTTGTCAGGTCCAGGCTTGTGGATCAATGGTTACAGAGGAACAGCCACACGCAATGCTGATTCCTATGGAGTACTTCTTCATGGGGTATGGATTGTATAGGCCATGCTATTTCAGTGACAGCCCAAGGAGCCCACTTAGCCCTTCTTGCATCTCTCCCGAGCTCCTTTCTCCAGAAAGCATGGGATTGAAGCTAAAGCCTATTAAGACCCGTGTTTCACTGGAAGTTTGATATGGGACAAACACTTTTTTTTTTCTTCCTAATTTTTTGATTGTTTAAGAGGGATAGAGAAGTGGTTGGAGAGTTGGCTGGTTGTAGATAGATATAAAGGGCAATTGAGAATTCGTTGGAATATATAGATATAGTAAGATTCGTGTTCATTCGTTTGTAGTCAGTCATTGACGAATATCACTGTGAGCTGTATCTGTAAATTCTATATGGACTCGAAATTTATTTATGGTTGACGAGTAATCAATAACCCAGAGGGACCCTTTGATTTTTTAAGACATCCTTCCCATAACTAGGAATCCTTTTCATTTTGATTCCCTCTCTATTAATCTTTTTTTTTTTTTTTATTGTTAAAATACACGACATGTGCAATTAAAAGGAAGAAACATCACTTTTTTTACTAAGCTTAAAACAATTCAATCAAGATGAAGTTGGATAGTTTAAAAGATTGAATAGTTTAAAAGATTTATAGCTTATAAGTTTTTCTTCCGTATTGCACTGCAACAGCAAAAAAATGAAAATGTTTACTTTTCATGTTAAAGTAACTCCTATATGATACAAAATTTCCTTCTTGAAACTGTGTTAACATTACCTAGTAAATTTTGTTCTATCCAGATTCCAGACAATGGTCATTTTCAGACTCAGTTAAGAGTTACATAACCAAACTAAAAAATGCAAAGAAAATGTAAGCGGGAAGATAAAGTCAGAAAAGGAAAAGGTCTATTCACTTCCAATCTGAGTGATTAGTATTTAGCAGACTAGGGTAAGAAATTTCAGCCTTAATATTGCACATTAATAGTTATAGCACCAATGTAATACAAAAATTGAGCAGCCTCAGAAAATTCCGGTGTAATTGCAATGTGACAGCACCGAAATTTGTCGGAGCCTGCATGAACTAAATTAGCAAACAAGGGAAATATAATGCTGAGAAAACAGAAGTATGACACAGTATGCAACTTCTCGCTGCCTCTTGAGACCTCCGATCATGTAAAGGATCCCTATGCACTACATAATAACAAGGCCACAAGGGACTGTGGCATCTAGTCAGAGTAGATAAATCCAGTATAATTGTGGGCTTTACACAGAGATTAACAGTTTGTTACCCTAGCTTAGGCGTCTGAATCAGAAGCTGGATCCTCTACTTCACTCTCACCACTTGAACTATCATTTGCGGCTGAAGTGCCGGCTTTGACTGGATCAGAGTTTTCATGGAGGTCATATTTGACAAATTTAATCTTCTTTTCGTTGCTTTTTCCTTTTCGTTTTCGGATTCCACTATCAGTTAACTTCATAGTCTGGGCAGCAGCTACAAATGCATCACTAATCATTTCGTTTTGCTCATCCTCCTTTTCTGTATTTCCCTCTTCCCCAATATTATCAACATAAAAAAGGTCATCATCTTCTGTCTTGTGCTCCAAGTTATCTGCTGGTTGCTTGGTTTGGGAAATGTCAAGACCTAATTTAGCATGGCTTTTTAAAATATCATCTTCAAAAACTCTAATCCCTCGACCCTCAAGACTCAGCAGCCAATCTGTGAGTAGATTAAACACAAAGAATTGATGAAATATGTAAGTTGTAGTGCATTGAGTACCATTTCTGCAACCCTAGATATATGAAGGTGCCAGGATCTACTTACTTATAAGAGCTCCGGGTGATGATCCATTTGCTCTGCCAGCTTTTTCCTCCAAATAATTCTGGCTTGTAACCCATTTAGTTATTTGCAAAGGTATGCGAGAAGCAGAAAATGACCTAGTATAAGAGACAGCTCTATTCTGATCACCAAGTCCCCTACATTAAGAAAATATTAGAAATTACACTCTGAATGTACAGCGAGAAAACTATTCATACACACTACAATAATTAATTCATCATACCTAAAATACTCTACAGCCTTATGAGTAACAATCAATCGGGTCAAGATAATGCTTTTTATGTATTTGGCATTTAGATAGAGAAAAGGGTACTCCGCCAGTAGTAGAGCATCAAACAGAACTTTCCTCAATAGAATTTCATCTTCAGGTTTCTGCATAGACAGATTACAACGTGATAATTATGAGTTTAATGGCTTATGTTATGATAAAAACGACAATGTTGGCCTGCCAAAGCAAGGAGACATCAATAGAAAGACTACAAAAAATCCCAACATTCTAATAGATGGACTCAGAAAATAAAAGAGGATTAGTCTATGAAAAGCTTGATTGTGCAAGTGATAGCCCTTGTCCATAAAACTATAGTGTTGGGAGTTTTGTACAATCGAAACGGTGACAAATGCCTGCTGGGATTACTTTTTGCAGATATGGAAGAAATGGCATGTCAAAAACCGTATAAGGATGAAATACTAACCAATATTGAGATCAAAGGCAAAGGTGTCGCTAATGCTGCCCTCATAATGATCTCTGATACAACAAAAGATAAATCCACATCAAACTTGGAACTAAAAAAATGAGAATCACGGTTGGAGAAAAGGTATATTAAATAATCAAGTGCATTTCATAGGACTTCATCCATGACCCAGTTAAGTTCAATAGTGAAAAGAATTGAAAACAAAACTCTGTTGCTAAAAAATACCACATATATAAGTAAACTGACCTATAGAAGTTCATGCAATTCAGAGTGGACATTATAGTGCAGGGCTATAAAGTTTATTGCTATACTCAACAATTTGGGCTATTAAAAGCTTTTGCCCTGTCATGTTTGTTTTTTTATTTATATTTTTTGTTCTTCCTTTAATACAAATAAATGCTACAAACTTCAAACTTAAAGTCACATAGACACAGATAAAAAAAGTAGCAGGAAACTGAAAATTAAACCAAACAAAAAGAAACCTTACTGACCCAAAAAATATATGTTCTGAAAGCTAGATATTGAGCCAACAGCCCAACTCTTCATATTCATTTCCAATTCATCCCTTGGCTTTGCCAGATGTAAAGACATGCACAGTTTCAATAAAAAAGCTTCCATGATGACAGCACCGGCCAAGTAACCAACATGAAAATCTCTAGTACTAAGCCAGCCACAAACATCATGGCTCACAAGAGGCAACAAAGATTCAAACCCATCAACAGTGTCCACCCAAACACGAGCCAAATCAGGGAAAGGCAAAATCAAATTCAAACTAACGGAATCAGTTTCCTCCTCAGAAATCTTACTACAGCAAACGCTTATATACCCAAGAACTGTATCTACCAAAGACTTCACCTCCCTCATTGCTTTCTTCTCCCTCTTCAATCCCAATTCACTTCCAAACAGTTCCAGAAGCACTCTATGCACGACAAAAACAACAGGAGCCAGTAAAGCAATGCTCTTTGAAGCACCAATCGAGGCTGAACATGCAGATAGCATCTGAAACAAGTCTTTTGCGGCCAGTATTCGATCCAAGGCATCACCTTTTTCCAAATTACGGCTGCGAAAGTTGATTGCAGCATAGACCCATATCACCTCAAAGGGTGGATCAACCTTAGCTTCCATCAATTCATGAAATGCATCGACGAAAAGAGAAAAATCCGAGGATTCTTTGGGAATCTCAGCCAAAAGGTTTTGCATTGACTGTTTCAGCTTGAGGGCATAGTTTTCACCCACAAGAGGGACCAAACCTGCAATCTCCATTAGAGCAGACGCAAAGGCAACGATCCAATTTTGGTCTCTAGGGTTTATGGAGGGGTTTTACAAGTTACATAATTTGGGCTCGGTTCGACCCGGTTTATACGTTTAGTTTTGAATTGACTCCCAAGTCTTGGCCGATAGAAAATTGGATTTTCTTGCGTAGGAAAATTCGAAACATGAATCTTAAAATTAAAGGAGTACTACGTGTTATCTTGTTCCTTATTGGTGGAGAAGATGGGATCCACCTTGTTTTGCTTATGTGGACCAATCACATGCGATAAAAATGTGATTTTTATAAACCGATAATTTAGCTTTATAGTTTATATTTATTAGGGTATAAAATAAGGTACTTGTTTATTGGTTTTTGGATGTGTTAACTTACCCACCAAACCATTCCGTCAATTTTGGTGAAAAAATTTCATCTTTTTAAAGATCTGCTATTCTAATTCTAGGTGGTGTGGAACTACGTTTGTTTGTGTGTTTTTTTGTGTTGTTGGGAATATGAAGGGAATGTTTTGGTTTCTAGTTGTATTAGCGGTGGTTGCAACATGGGTGCCCCAATCACATTGCTCCAAGAAACCGGTGGGGATCGCTAGAAAGGAGGACGTTCC
The DNA here is from genome assembly GCF_033153095.1 of Gastrolobium bilobum. Lineage (NCBI taxonomy): Eukaryota > Viridiplantae > Streptophyta > Magnoliopsida > Fabales > Fabaceae > Gastrolobium > Gastrolobium bilobum. The sequence continues at coordinate 56,809 of NW_026896054.1, forward strand.
GTACATAAAGTGTCAAGTGTGTGAGAAGCTCGCTAAGCAGTTGTATCAGCAAGTTCAGAACAAGCAAGCTGAGATCGCTCCCAAGAAGGTTTTTTTTTTTTTCATTTGTGTTTCTTCTCAATTGCTTCATTGTGTGTCTGTTTCAAAGCTGGGTTGGTAGGCTAATTTTGTGGTTTGCACTAGAATGATTTTTTGGTGTATTTTTGGGTGTTAGATCTCGGAGTACCAGATCATTGAGATAGCAGAGAATGTTTGTAATCTGAAAAAGGTCGAAGCGGATTGGATATTGCGCATAGATATTGTAGAAAAGAAAGATAAGCTGGAGGTAAGAGGATCAAACTTCTCAATTTGTTTGATCAATGGAATTTTTGTTTTGAGTTTGACACTACTTTGCTATTCCGCTTTCTTTGGATTTTGAATGGAATAGCTGTTAAATGAGTGTGTTGATTATATTGAGTATTGACTTTGTGGTAATATCTGAATATTGTTTCTCCAACTTCCTCTCTTATTTATCAGCTGGTAGAACAAGACTCTGAAGGACAATGCAATTCTGAATGCAAAACTATTGAGCGAGCCTGTCAGGAGGTACGGCACTTTTGTCTGCCTTCACTCAGTGCTTTTGTTTGTCACCAGTGAATTACTGAATTACACCTTCTCTTTTGGTTCTGAAGTGAAAAAATATAGGAGAGGGACGAGAAAAAAAAAAAGAACAAGTTTCACTTAATATATATTCTCAATCAATTAAGAACACTATGTTTGTTGGGTATGGCTCATACTTCGCATGATAATGAGGACCCTAGTTGTCGAGGTCAGCAGATAGGCAACTAAGGTCCCGTAGAGGCTAGGTACTATTGTAGGCCTTTGATTTATTGTAATTTTCTTAGCAATTTGGGCTTGGGCCCATGAATAGCTGCTGTTAGGGTTTTCTAATCCTATTTATATTTTCCTTGTAAATCGAGTGACTCGTAACGAGTGGCGATGAGGTGAATATACATAGCCTAAATTGGGTGAACTAAATCTTTGTGTCTATTTTCTCTCTCTTTCTCTTTTCGCCTTCGATTTGTGTGATTGTCAATTTCCATCGTTTAAGATGTTGAACCATTCATGATCTGAATTGTGCTTTCTCTACTGGTTATGTATATGTGTACTTCAAATATCCTCGTGTCAAGGTATCCTATAAATCTTTATGTAGGGATATTCGTGATTACTAAATTAGCAATTTGGAATTTGCAGGTTATAGGATATTCTGATACTGATGTTGCTGAGTATATATATAAATCCAAGCCTGATGTTGATTCATTGCTCAATTATCTCTGTAAAGACCTTACTAAAGCATGCAGTACCAAGCCACCCCCTGTCCCTAAGGTAACTATAACCTTTCATGTGAAATATGATTATGCATCGACATTGATTGTGATTTGTGATAAATAATCATTCTTAGTCTTTTCCATAGTAGTTCGGGGGTGCTGCTTCGGCTGCCTGCTGTATAGAATATCATACTTTACTTTTCCCATAGCTGGCCATTTTTCGGGACACCACTGATGGTTCTCTTGCTTTGACTCACTTTGTTAGTGCACTTTGTGAAGCATTCATATGGGGTTTATCTGTCAATCGGGTTCAAAACAAATACACAAACAAACAAACGGAACTAAAAACAAGACACTTGATAATGTGTGATAGCACTGTTGATGGTCTATCTTAGATAAGAAAAACAGACCGTTGTAGTTTATTCAATAATACGAGAAGTTGTCATCTTAAGTGTTTAACTCATTTCTTTCTTTTTTGTTTTTCAAATTTAATTTTTTCATCCCCAATAAGTGTTGACTCCTGAGCAAAGGATTGTTACCAATTGGTTATTTTCAAAATATGTGTATTTTAACTTATATGTATACTCTGAATCAGTTTTTACCTGGAATGCTGTTTCTCTACACTTTCTTTTAATTTCTTATATTCTTCTTGATCCTCAAATGTGCTGGGAGCGCTTTAGAGATTAAAGTGTAAAGTGCAAGTTACTTGCTGAGAAAATCAAGGGAGTAGTTCTTGCATATCCATGATTTGTTATTCATGTCTTTTATTTTACAAAATTGTAAACAGTAATCAATCTATCAACAATCAACGCCACACTTTACCCTCACCCTGTACCTCAGGATCCAAATTCTTCGCACTTCACCAATTAAATCATCCCTTCTTTAAACTATATAATTTGGAAAATAGAACTTTGTTTTTGCAATGATAGCATCTGACCTTATACGCACTTATAAATCTTTGTATGATTAGTTACTTCAGTTCTCATTGGAAGATCTTTTTACTTAAGTTATCATCAGGAAATCTATTTCTGTGTTGCAGGACAGGACTCCTGGTGAACCATTCGCTGCAAAGTCTTCTAAGGAGGCTGAAATGGAAAAGCTACTAAAATCTATGGAGGTAATTTACTTTTTTCTCCTTATGGCTTTATATCTTGGGAAGACTATTATGTGCAAGTTGAACTGATAATGAGTGAACCTAGTTCTAATCCATATCACCTAAATTGAAGTCCAGGTGCAGAGGTTTTATCCTTTCTTTTACGTGATGCATTCTGTTTCTGGTTGTACATTATGTTCATACTGTATTTAATTCTGCTCCAGGGCATGCCAGGAGCACCCGGCATGAAAATGTACTCAAGGGATGATTTAATGAACATGAAGAATTTTGGTGACGAAGATGCGGAAGATGAAGATGAGGATGAGGATGATGAGGCGAGCTTCCCCTCAAAATTGGTACTGACTCTCTTTAATTCATATTGATTGCAATATCTTTATAGAGACAACATTGATTGAAATGTTTTAGAATAACCAATCATTGGAATAAACTGCATCTTGTAGGGAAGAGTTTTGAGGGAAAAAGAAAGTGGAAAAAGTGACTGGAAACAGATGATAAGAAAAGGAATTGTGGACACAAGCATGACACTGAAGAAACATGCAAACAAAGTTTCCAATCGTATGCGACAATGGTGGAAGGCAAAGAAGGGTCCGAAGGCAGGGAAGTCAGAACTTTAGGGCCTCATAAACTAAGGAAGCTGCATCTTCTGAACTACAAGACATTTCCACAACGTTTGGTTACAGGTATTACTCCCAAGATGGACAGGAAGCAGGAATATTTGGAAGAACTATACAATCATCATTTGGAATGATTCATATTCCAATCAAGGATTTGCTTTTAGTGAGTGTTTTGTTAAAGTTGGATGGTGGATGTATACTAGGTAAACAATACCCAAGTTTATGATGCCACACAAGTACATTAATGTTCACCGTTCCCATTTTTTGTGGATGTAGGTTACTCTCTGAGATTTAATTATAGATCTTTTCTTAAAAAGTTTCGGTACCTTAATTTCCTTATATTTGATTACAAAGCACAGCGTAGTAAATCCCTCAAAGTTCATTAAGATATGATATTACTCATCTCATAATTTGAAATATGAACAGAGTTGAGCTTTGCAGCAAAGCACATAATCTTTTCTAACTTCAACCCTTGGTTACGACACCTATAAGTATTATAAGTCTTGGGATCGCATCAAAATGCAATTTTTCATTGTTACTATCATTATTTTGACCATTATCAGATTGCAGTGGTAGTATCAACACACACGAGGGCACTTGTAGTCTCGAAAACACTCAAATCTCGCTAACAAAGGCTGTGGATAACATCGTCCTTAAACGGCAGAATTGAGCAAAAGGGTAAGCAAATTAAATTTTGAACAATAAATAGAATTTCAAATTTAATCATTACATTCCAATACAGAATTGAGCAAATGAGAACGAATTCAAACAAAAATAGCAAACAAGTTACAGTCCTTAAACGGCAGCCTCATTTAAATAAATATGGAAGCATCAATTGTGTCAAAATCTCACAAATATGGGGAGCATTGGAAAATATACCCAATAAACTAGGCTCAACGCATCTTGTAATATTGAACCCTTGAAGCATTGCATCGCCTGCCGTTGAATGAATACTTGAGCATTATATCAACATCACGAGGATTTTTTTTGTTTGGAGCCACAGTCAAGCTCCCTACTATTGCCTCCCCCACACAAACGGTCAAGACATCTTCCAGATATAGGACTGTTTGTTTCCAATGTGTAGCTCGTGATCTTGGCCCTGCAAAAACGCTCAAAAGATCAGTTCGTACTTCACAAATTCTCAACATGTGCAGGACAACCCTACTCAAATGGAATTTTCCAACTAATATATAGTGAAGGCATCATGAAAAACAAGAAAACTGGTGAAAGAACTGTTCCACACAAATTTTCAGTAACCATTCTTGGAGCAAACATAGCCAGTATAGTTTCAAAAGAAATGCCAATTCTATTCAGTTTAGTTCAGAGCAAATATGATGATACTTCCATGCAAATCCTAAGACACCAATGAACCAACTTCATTGTTCATCTTTTCTAATTTTATTCTCTCCTTTTCCCTTTTTGAGCAGCTAATCCTTTAGACTTTGACCTTTATCAAGAAATAGAAATTTATGTATGAAAAAAATAATATACTAACTTTTGCCAATTAACAGTTTACATCACATCTAGAGGACACTTCACTCGTGTCCCTAAAACAGATAATGGAGAAAACCAAAACCTCAAATAAAGAGAACTTGGGAAGTAGAAAGGAATTAACCTGTAGAGAAGCCCATCAATTTATGGCACTTTGTAAATGATACATCAAAATATGCAACAAGAGCATGAATAAAATCATCACGTTCAGCTACAAGCTTAAAAGGTGCTGTGAATGAAGCATCTCCAGGAGCCATCTTTGAGATATCCATTGTCTAAACAATGATGAACCAATCAGTACATATCTTCCCAAAAAATAAAGAAATTCTTGTGCAAAATCAGAATGAAAAATTTACTGTTGTGGACACTGCATGAAACATGCTTCGCAAGGTCCATCAAACATAAGCTACAAATTACCTTGAGTAGCTGGCAATTTGTAGCTATCTGATTCTGATCAACTGTGTCAACGAGAGGCTCCATTATGGCTTGCTTCTTGATGCAGCTCATGTCAAATCCATAGACATTGTTCCAAACTGATATAGAAAATGAAAATACAATGTGTGAAAAAAAAACAGGAAAATTAGATGCATTTGTTTTTCTATATACAGCTAGAAATTTCGAGGTTTTCAAACACCAGCCCACAGCAGCAACTGACATCAATTCTTTAATTCCACATATGAAAAAGGATACAAGGAAAAAAATTATCAAATTGCATGTCAGTTAGGGAGGCAAATAAGCACCAGTTTGGACATCTTTTCTGTTGCAAGTATACCAGAAAAGACTCATATACTCAAATTTAGCAAGAGGTCAATAGCTCACACTCAATTTTATCTTCTTTGTAATCTGCATCTTCAATGGCAGTGAGATGGAGGGATGCTTTATCTGGTAGGACAATTCCATCATCCACCTAGACAAAAGAAGAAACAAAAAGAAAATCTCAAAATGATTTCCACACCATTATAGTATATGCACTATTTAATCACCTAAAAATCAACTAGAGTAGGGAAGACGTAACTTACAAGCCATTTGTCACGTGCATAGAGTACAGAATTCAACATATTCTCAAACAACAAGAAATATCCCATCCATTCAGAAATGATTATATCGACTTTAGCAACTGGAAGTTCAATTTCTTCAATCTTCCCCTTCAAAACCGTCACAACTGTAGAAACAAAAACAACATTATAGTAATTAATGTGAGTGTCTTTCGCAATTAATCCACCCACCAAAAGGCAATATACTGAACACAATTAGATGCAACATATAAATGGCATCACCTTTAGAGTAACCATTAGCTTCAACTATCTCCTTTGCCATGTCAGCCATATGGGAGCACTCAACCTGAGTTTGCAAAATTAAAAATTATCTGGAATACATGATAATTTAGGAATCACGGATATTTTCATGATTAAGAACACCAAAAAGATAAAAGGAAAGCTAGACACTTACTGCATAGACATGTTCTGCCCCCGCTTTAGCACAAAATAGTGATAAAATCCCAGTCCCAGCGCCCACATCAAGAACTATTTTATTCTTGAATAAAAACTTATTCTGATAAATAACATTTTGATAAGTCTTAGTTCTTACAGTGTCCTTCAACATTTCCTGCAATGTGAAAACAGGTTAGAACATAGCTCTCTACAGGAAGTATGCAAAGAAAGCATCCCAGAGAATATATATATATATATATATATATATATATATATATATATATATATGAAAAAGTTATACTTACAACTTTTTTTCCTTTACAGCCTTGTCTATGTATTCCGGGGAATACATGAGTGGATGTTTGTATTCTCCGGAATACACAGACAAGGTTGTAAGTATAACTTTCTTCATATATATATATATATATACATATATATATATATATATATATATATGAGGTAGAATCTTTTGACATCAATGTCAAATTTGAAGTTTGACACCTCATCTGAGAGATATTAGATCAAAAAAGATCAATGGTGTCACATGCTTATAAATCAGAATTGTTTATCTTTTTTGATCGAATGGCTGACGAGGTGTCAAATTTCAAATTTGACACTGATGTCAAAGGATCTTACCTCTCTCTCTCTATATATATATATATATATAATATATATAGAGAGAGAGAGAGAAACTTGTTCCCCCAAGAGCATTTATAGGCAATAAAAAGCAGGATATAATACATAAATCCAGCCTATGTCTTCACTTAACGTATGACATTCAAAAAAATTAACAGCATGATGCATCAGACCACGGCACATTCTTTGAGTACAACCAATTATTAAAAGTTAAAACAACAGAAAAAAATGGATTGAAAAAAGCCCCCTTTTTCGGATTATAATGCAGAAAAAAAATGAATATTTGGCTTTTGTTTTTCTACGTTACTCATAGAATTGTCTAGAAAAGCTGCAAATCCAAGAAAAGAACCAAAATTTAAACTTGCAACACAACACCAGACTGCATCCGAGTTAAGCACACTTACTTCGTGAATTCCTGCAAACACAGAGAGACACAAACAGACATAATGAGCATACGGTAGCATGAGAGTCCTTTAGAATACAGAAAGAAGAGCTTAGTGCTTCACATAATGAAGGGAAATACTGTAGTTAATAAAACATACCCAGATGAAAAAGTTATAAACTTTAAGCAGAAGTAGAAGAAGTTGAGTCATTGGAAAGGGGAATTTACCGAAATGAGAGTAGGAATCAAAGTAGTAGTCGGCGCTGGTTTTATCATCGGAATCTTCGAGAAAGACAGAAGAGTCGGGGTCACACATGGAGTGGTCGAGGTTGGAGCTCTCGGCGGCATCCTCGATGACCTCGTCGGCATCCTGGAACCGAAGGTGGTTTTTCATGTTACCCTCCTCCTCGTTACTTGTCGAACTCTGATTGTTGTTCTTTCGCCGACCCATCACACTTTGATTCAAAATATTAGGGTTTTAGGTTTTGCAATTCCTACTCTGCTCCTCCTCCTTCCGCGTCTTTCCCTCCTTTCAACCTTTCTGTTTAATTTTATTTTTTATTTTTTTGGTAATAACCTTTTTGTTTAATTTTTAATATCAAACTACTATGCTTTATAGATTTTAAAATAAATTTGGGAAGAAAAAAAAAACACAAATCAATGTTATTTAGGTTAATCAAATTAATATGTTAGATCTAAGATTTCTTATTTTTATAAGAGTGTAAGATTATCTTGCTTATATATACACATACTATATATAAGGGCAATATCTTCTGAAATCAAATCTTAAACGTTTATTTTCATAAATTTAATAGTTATAATTTATTGGATCTCACTTATTAATTAACCGTTGATTTTATGAATTTAACGGTTATAATTTATTGAATCATATTTATTAATTAATTATTAACATATATATACATATAGGGTCATGTTCAGTTTATATCGAAAATATATCTTTTGACTCCCGCGTAAGATTAAAATATCTTACTCCTCATATCAATTATTGAGTTTCGTCTATCTAACGGTTGTAATTTATTTAAAATTAATAATTAATTAATTGGTATAACATAATAAACTATAATAGTTAGATGAATGAAATTTTAATGATTGAGAAGTTTTGCTCTTCATCTCAATCATTAAAATTTGATGTAACACTTATTATTATGGAGGAAGGATATTTTTACTACTAAAATCTTCTACTACCAACTCACTACCTATCTAATCACCATTGGATCAATATTTTCTCTTTTTTCAAAAACTTTTTAGCATTCTCTCTCTTTGATTCAATGGTGAATAGATATGTAGTAAGTTAGCAATAGAAAATTTTTGTAGTAAGAATATCCTTCCTTATTAGTATGACATCAGTGAAAATTGAGATGAATAGTAAAACTTCTCATACTAAGATGTTTTACTCTTAGTATAATAATAATAAATCTTACATCAAATTTTAATGATTGAGATAAACATCAAAACTTCTTAGTTTATATATATATAGGGATAGGATCAACTTACACCGGTGTAAGAATAATAAATCTTACATCAAATCTTAACCGTTGATTTCCGTGCATCCAATGGTTGAGATTTATTGGGAATTAAAAATTAATTAATGAGTGAGACCTAATAAATCTTAACCGTTACATGTAAAAAATCAATGGTTAAGATTTGGTGTAAGATTTATTATTCTTACACCGGTGTAAGATGATCTTGCCCCATATATATATATATATATATATATATATATATATATATATATATATATATATATATATATATATATATAGGGAAAAATATTTCTGCAGTTAATGCAGATAAGTTATCTACATTTATTTCCAAAACGACATCATTTTGGTATTGAAATCTTAAAAAACTATAAATATAAAGACTATTATAACCATGAAATAAATTAAAATTACAAAAATACCATGATTTCCGTCCCAAAACGACGTCGTATTGGACTTACTGCAGATAACTTGTCTGCAGTGACTGCAGAAAAAACGAACTCATATATATACATAGAGAGAGAGAAGCATTTGTCATTTTTTTTCTTTGGAAATTGTTCAAAGGGTATACCTAAGCCGAAAGTCAAGGACTAATCCCTTAAGACGGAGAGATCACGTGATCGTGGGTATAACCTCTCCCAACAAAGTCTTTTCTATACACACGGCCAGTGATCAAATCCCTATGTTTCTCATTTTAAATTACATAATTTTACGTCATTTTATATTAATTGACATCTTTTTTGTGTATATTTGGTAACTTTTTAGATTACCTCTCCTCTGTAAAATTCTGAAGAGAGAGAAAATGGAGGAGAGAGAAGGTAAAAAATCACCAATTATATATCAAAATGATGATGTTCCATCTAAAATGACATAGAGTAATGTCATTTAAAATAACAAACACAAAGTCATTAAAATTGGTTTAGTGATGAGGGGTTGTGGTAGTTTACATAAGGTCAGAAGTACAAACCTCTCAGATCACATTGTAGACAAACACACACACACACATATATATATATATATATATATATATATATATATATATATATATATATATATGAGGCATGATCATTTGACACCGGTGTCAAATTTAAAATTTGACACGTCATTTGAGAGCCGTTAGATCAAAAAAGATCAACGACTCTGATTTGTAAGAATGAGACACCATTGATCTTTTTTGATTTAACGACTCTCAGATGACGTGTCAAATTTCAAATTTGACACCGGTGTCAAATGATCCTACCTCTCTCTCTATATATATATAGAGAGAGAGGTAGGATCCTTTGACACCGGTGTCAAATTTTGAAATTTGAAACTAAATTCTAACCTTTGATTTCCGCCAATCAACGGTTATCATTTATAAGGAATCAAACTTATTAATTAATATTAATTCCTAATAAATTATAACCGTTGATTGGTGAAAATCAAAGGAAAAGATTTGGTGTCAAATTTCAAAATTTGACACCAGTGTCAAAGGATATATATATATATATAGGCAGGATCCTTTGACACCGGTGTCAAAGGAAAAGGAAAAGTTTGACACCTCATATGAGAGCTGTTAGATTAAAAAAAATCAATGGTGTCACATGCTTACAAATCAGAATCGTTGATTTTTTTTAATCTAACGGCTCTCAGATGAGGTGTCAAACTTTTTTTTTGACACCGGTGTCAAAGGATCTTGTCTCATATACATATATATATATATATATATATACACTAGTGTATTACCCGTGCGTTGCACGGAGAAAAAAAAACCAGTTTGTTTATCTCGTAAAAATTAACGCAACACATTAAAGTATATTGCTGCATTTTACCTTGTCATGTGATCATTCAAAAATTACAAAGTTTGACTCAGCTTCTTTCAGTATTTCCTAGATATGAACTTTCATTTAGAAATATCAAATTTACAAAATAATAATACATAAATATTTTTTTGCAAAGATTTGTGTGGTTAGTATTTGGAATTTTTCAAATTCGTATTTACAAAAATCAAAATCAGAATAAGGAATTTAATTATAAAATAAGAAGGCAAAATTTTAATTCAATTATAAAAAAATGTTGGCGGGCCGGTCTTCCGGACCAAGTCCAGTTTGCAACCTCTAATTGTCAGCATTATAAACCAGCATGTAATACGTTTTTATATTTATCCACATAAAAAAATTCTTATAGTTGCATCTAAGTTTTTATATTTTATCTCTGATATGGACATTTATTTATTACAATTAGATTTACAAAATAATAATAAATAATTATTTTTTTTCAAGGATTTGTGTCCTTAGTATTTTGAATTTTACAAATTTGTATTTACAAAAATTGAAATCAGATTTAAGAATTTAATTATAAAAGAAGAAGTATGAAATTTTAATTTAATTATAAAAATAAGTTGGTGGGTCGGCCCTCCGGGCCGAACCCAATTTGCCACCTCTAACTATCAGCATGTAATAGGTTTTTATATTTATCCACAAAAGAATGTTCTTATAATTGCATTTAGGTTTTTATATTTTATCTCAGAGATGGACTTTCATTTATTACAACAGATTTACAAAATAATAATAAATAATTATTTTTTGCAACAATTTGTGTCGTTAGCATTTGAAATTTTACAAATTTGTATTTACAAAAATTGAAATCAGATTTAGGAATTGATTATAAAAGAAGAATAATGAAATTTTACTTTAATTATAAAAACTTGTTGGCAGGCGGGGCGAGCAGTCCCTCGGGCCAAGCCCAGTTTGCAACCTTCAACAATCAACATTTTATGTAAATAATAATTATTTTACACGAATTTGTGTCCTTAGTATTTTGAATTTTACAAATTTATATTTACAAACATTGAAATAAAGTTTAGGAATTTAATTATAAAAGAATAATGATGAAAATTTAATTTAATTATAAAAATAAGTTTGTGGGCTGGCCCTCCGGGCCGTGCCCAGTTTGTTATCTCTAACTCTCAGCATTTTATATCAGCGTGTAATATGTTTTTATATTTATCAACACAAAATTGTTCCTATAGTTGCATCTAGTTTACTATATATCTATATTTTTTACCGTTGCTTTTAAATCGACTCTTTTGTGGTCTGTGTATTTGTGACATATATAAGAGATAAAGAGTTGGAAAATATTTGAGTTCGTACCTTTAATATTCCATCAAACACTTTATAGTTAAATAGGGTAATATCAAAAGATCATTCGTTAGTTTAATTACATAATAATAAATATTATTAATAGGCTTAACAAAATATTATTAATAGGTTTAACAATTTTCGATGAAGAAAGTTATGGTATTATTAGTAGGCTTAACAATTATCTATGCAAAAAGTAGTGTGATATTAATATAGCTGTTTGACAACCAAAATTTTAAACTTTTTTTTTCCTAACTATGAAGTTTAAATTTCAAATTTAAATTATTATTGATCAACTATAAATATATTTTTATAATTTTAAGTAGATTTTTTGTTTAATCTTTAAGTTTATATTAAATTTAAATTCGTTATATATGTCTTTTTTCCACCTATCAAGTTCAAAATTCAAATTTAAAATGTTTAAATTTTAAATATTAAATATTTTCTCGCCTAATAGATATAATACTACATGTGAAGGTTATACTTACAACCTAAAGGTGAAGGTCATACTTACAACCTATTTTTGTTTACAATCATATCTTAACCGTTGATTTCCGTCAATCAACGGTTATCATTTATTACGAATTAATAATTAATTAATAAATTTAATTTGCGAAAATCTTAACCGTTGATTGACGAAAATCAACTGTTAAAATATGATTGTAAGAGGTTGTAAACGAAAATAGATTGTAAGTATAACCTCCCCCAATAATAAATATTATTAATAGACTTAATAACTTCACATACAAAAAGTAGTGAAAAACATTCATAGAAGGTTGTGCACTTTTTTCATGTAATAGCTTTTAGTTATTCATTCATGACATAGGAAATTGTGTTAATTATACTCTTGCAATAAAAAAAGAAAGTTTAATTTTTTATTTTTTTTTGGAAATACAATGAAAACTAAAGCAACATAAAAAAAAGCCCTATACTGGGCACAATCTTGGGAGACTAACTCCCCTTAAGTCATTACGAAGCAATTCCAAACAAGCCGTTGGAGGGACATCCAGCACAATCAGTTGTCCATCCTGATGAGGTGCATGAGTAGTAAGCCAATCAGCAACGAAATTGCCTTCTCTATAAGTATGACTAAGCTGAAAAATCAAGTCTCTTTGAAGCATGCTACGAGCTCGATACCTGTCAAGAACTCCCAAATTTCTGCTGAAGTAGAAGTACCACTCCCAAGGAATTTTGTAAAACCAGTTAACCAGTTCCCAGCAGCATCCCTTATGACTCCACCACATGCAGTCCTTTGCCCACTGTCTATGCTGAAACCATCCACATTAAGTTTAACATAACCCTCAGAGAGAAAATTTCAGTGAATAAGACGTTCCTCTCTTCTAAGCTCCTGATGACCAATCTTAATAAGGGTTTCATTAGCAAATTGAATATTACCACAAGTGTAGGTAATGCGCCTAATGAGACCATACTTCGAGGTGCTAGTTTGATCAAAGATCGCCTTATTTCCTTCCCCCCACAAACACCAAGCTATCACCCCAAAATACAAAGGCCAAGTTCGATCAATTTAAAACGGACCTTTTAATCCTAGATTTGTCTGAATCCATAGGTGAAGATCTATGGAGAAAAAGTCACTACGGTTATCATAAGGAACCCAATGCTCCCATAATTCCCTGGCACCAAGACAATCTCTAATGGCATGTAAACTATCCTCAAGATTATAATGACATCTCAGACACGCTGCATCTGTAGCCATGTGACGATGCACTCTACGAACATTAGTTAAAAGAGAACCTCTGTAGAGAAGCCATAAGAATTGTCTAATACGTTCAGGACCAGGCCAAGCCCAAATTACCTTCCAAATCCTATCCTGATGATAATGCGAGGTACCCATAAGATAGTTATAAGCTGATTTCACTGAAAAAAACTCCATCTTGGCTACCTGCCCAAATAACACGGTCCGAAAAAGTATCTACTGTAGGAGGAAGCACACTACGAATCTTGTCTAATACTGAAGTAGGAAGAAGGTGCTGGAATAAAGGCCAGTCCCAATTACCATAACAAGATACAAATTGAGACGTAGACCAATGAGTCATAATAGGAGAAATAAGTTGAACGGCCAGAGAAACAAGTTGAGGACATCCTGGCACCCACGAATCCATCCAAAAAGACGTATGAACCCCATCCCCTAAAATGATACGAGAATTCTCTAGAGTTTGAGGCCAATACTTAACAATAGCCTTCCATAAACCAGAATCGTTTGCTGAAGCCGAGATACTTGGAATAAGCCTTTCCTCCACCTTATACTTGCTACGAAGGACCCGAACCCATAATGAATTACGATCAGTCATGATACAGTGACCTAGCTTCATGATAAAAGCCATATTATTCTCTCTAATTTTACGAAAACCAAGCCCCCCACAGACCGTCTCCCAAGAAACCAGGTGAGCTTTCCTTCGTTCAGAATTTGATCCCCAAATGAAATTCCTAGTTACACTCTCAATACGATCACACGTACCACTAGGAATAATACAAGTTTGCATAAGATATTGAGGAATTGCAGTAAGAACTGACCTAGCCAAAGTTGATCTTCTTGCCAATGAAAGAGTACGTTGATTCCAGGCATTTAAACGAGCTTGCATCCGATTTAAGATATAGCCAAACGTACTCTTTGTAACACGGCTATGACGAAGAGGAATACCCAAGTATTTACCCGAGTCATTTGTAGGAGAGTAGCCCATCAACTGGCTTAGATTCTGCACTCGGGTATGATTAACGTTTCTGGAGAAGAAGACTTTTGTTTTTTCCTTGCTAACCTTCTCACCAGAGCACCTGCAAAAACAATCAAGAATCTTATTAATAATAACAGCTTGCCCTTCTGTGGCTTCTGTAAAGAGCAGAAGATCATCTGCAAAAAATAGATGGGAGAGCAGTGGTCTCCTTTTATTCAATCTGATAGGCTTCCAAACGTCCTCTTGAACTGCTACATTAATCAAATGAGCAAGTCTTTCCATGCAAAGGATGAAAAGATAAGGAGACAAAGGATATCCCTGACGAAGACCTTGATTAGGAGAAAATTCTGTCGTAGTTGAGCCATTCCATAAAAAATTCATTGTACATGACGAGACACAACACATGATCAGAGAAATAATATTCTCAGGCAAACCAACATCCACAAACGTGTCTTTCAGAAACTCCCAAGAAATCTTGTCATAAGCCTTTTCTAAATCAACTTTGACAGTCATCCAACCCTTACCTACTCTCTTTTTATTCATGGAATGGATGATTTCCTGAGCCACAATGATATTATCCGCTCCTTGTCTACCCTTAATAAAACCACATTGATTAGGCATAACCAAGTGAGCCATATGAAATTTCAGCCTATTAGCCACAATCTTAGTTACAGTCTTGTAAATAACATTACAAAAGCTAATAGGTCTGAAATCTTTAAGTAATTCAGGCACATCAATCTTAGGAATCAGACAAATCAAAGTTTGGTTAACCTCTTTGATATTATCCAGATGAAGGAACACGCCTTTCACAAAAGAGAAAACTGACTCACCCACCTTATCCCACTGAGATTGAAAGAAAAGAGCATTAAGCCCATCCTACCCAGGCGACTTGTATGGACCAAAAGAGAATACTATATCTCTGATCTCCTTACTGTTTGGCATAATACTCATCGTGTCTAAAAAATGCTCTTCAATAACTGGAAAAAAGCCACGAACTGGAAAAGCCGGTTTAGGTAATGGATCTTTTGTGTACAGATTTTCAAAGAAAGAAACAGCCATTTCCATTAAAGTTTAATTTCTTTCTTATATACTAAATTAAAATTTTCATTTTTATAGTTATAAAATTTTTTTAATTTTTTTTACAGAATGATAGAGGTCGTTTTATTTTCTATTTAAATTTAAAATTTAAATTCTTTTGTAACAATTTATGGTTTTTATATGTTTTTTTAACTTGGTTATACATGTATATTTAAATTTTTTAAGTTAAATACTTTTTATAAAAAAAATATTTGTATGGAATTTTTTTCTCTTTTTGTATTACTTTTTTAAGTTAAAATTTTAATAAATATTCTTTTAAAGTATAAATTCGTCAAGAAAGTTAATTTTTTTTCAATATTAAATATTTTCCACCCAATAGACTTAATAATTAATATTATTAATAAGCTTAATAATTTTTCATATAGAAAGTAGTGAGAAACATAGATAGAAGGATGTGCACATTCTCCAAATAATATTTTCTAGTTTTCATTTACGACATATGAAATTGTGTTATTTATACTCTTACATCAAAAGAATGAAAGTTTAATTTGTTTGTTATATATTAAATTAAAAAAATTTTGGTAGTGATTAAATTTTATTATTTACTTTTTACAGAACGATAAATCTCATTTTTTATTTTTTATTTAAATTTAAAATTTAAATTCATTTATTTTCATTGTGCATATTTTATTATATTTCTAACAAAAATATAATGAACAAATATGAGTTGATACAAAAAAGTATTCTACTAAATTGAATATTTTGTGAATTGAATTGAACTGCATTTAATATAATCGAATATTTTATTATTTAAACAAAAACATAATTAAAAAGTGTGTGTATATATATATATATATGTATTAGATACACGGTCATTAGAACAAACGTAATTAGAATACTTTGTGTTTAATCAAATTCCAAGTTTTGATAATTTCAGTTTGTGCTTTTTACTCTTTTTCCACCTATCAAGTTCAAAATTCAAATTTAAAAAGTTTGAATTATAAACATTACATATTTTCTCCCGGATAGATATAATAAATAATATCATTAATAGTCTTAACAATTTTTCATGCGAAAAGTAATGAGAAACATTAAAATAGTCTATAAAATACTTAATGACAAACATCTATTTACGATGCAAGAGTTGGATGGTCAGTGGCCACTAAATTGTCATTCATTTTTATAGTGATTAAATTTTTATATTTTATTTTATACAGAATGATAGATGTAATTTTTTTTATTAATTATACATATTTCTCGAAAAATTAATTTTTTTATCTTTTAATTTACAATTTTTAGATTAGATATACATATACATATTTAAAATATTTATGTTAATTGTTTTTTAAGAAAATACTTGTACGAATTTTTCTCTCTCTTTTGGTATTAATTTTTAAGTTAGTTTATTTATTTATTTTCTTTTATAGTATAAATGTATCATTTCTTATTTGGTTTTTGCATTTAAATTTAATATTTATTTTATTTTTTAACAACTATGCAAATATTTTTATAATTTTAAATATTTTTTCATTTGATCTATAATTTTATATTAAATTTAATTTTGTTATATATATATCTTTGCACTTCAAAAACATTAAATGTTGAATAAATGTTAAATTTAAATTTAAATTTATTATTATATATAGGTGAAAATTTAATATTATTATAATAACGTGTTGGCTTTTGTAATTAATATATGATCGTTTTTAATTGGTCAAATAAATTAAGCCCAAATAACATATTAATAAAAATTATTAAACCTAACCGTAATAATATATTTTTTAATTAATATATAATAATACAATTGTCTATTACTAAAAATTGTTGAACTCTTTTTCCACCTATATCAATTTAAAATTTGAATTTCAAAAAAGTAGTGGGATATAAATAAAAATATTTGCTACCAATTAATGTTGAACTCTTTTCTCACATATATCAAGTTTGAATTTCGAAATTTGAAAAAGTAATGAGATATTAATCATAAAAAATGATTAAATATTTTTTAAAAAAGTTTATGTTAAATATTTAAAAAAAAATTACTTGTACGAAATTCTTTTCTTTTTTGTATTATGTTTTTCGAATTGTTTTTTTTTTAATAAAAAACATTCTAGAATATTCACTTTTTTTTTAAAGGAGGTTGGAATACTGAACTCTTTTCCCACATATATCAAGCTTCATGTGCCTGTATTGTATTTTGGAATTGAAGAGCCATCAATTTCTCTTCTAGTTCATATTCTCATTATGAGCATGCAAAACAGAGCTTTTCAATGCTTAATTACATTGAATTAGGCTAGGCACTTATACAATAGGCACAAACAAAATTAAAAAAGTAGAAGAATAAATTAATAGTGATAATTAAAGCAAAAAATTTCTAAAAGAAAATTTGCTTTGAAACTATGTTGCTGGGTTGCACTGGTCTAGCATCTGGCACACTTCCAACATTCTTTGAAGAAATAGAAGATGGTTTTATGAGGGTCAAAATAGTATCATCCCTATCTAATTCATCACTCTCATCATCACGGTAAGCATATCTGTCAAGAACAAACATAAATTAAAGAACAACAACAACAATGCGAAACAAATTATGTGTGGACAGGAAGAATAGAAGGGAAACTCATCTTGCTCTTGCAGACATTAAAGATAGAAAGTATAAGAAATTTAAGATAAAAGAGAAATTTTTACCGTGTTGAATTTTGAGATGGTGCCCAAAGAGTACAGATAACACACATGAGAGAAAAAGACAGAACTTGTCAAAAGGATGGGATGATCCACGCATTATGTCATTGCTCGTTGTATACTTTTGTTTCTTTGTTGCAGCTTGTGGATCTTTCCAAAGAAGGCTAAAATCAAATATTTAGTCACTTAAAAGTTAAGACATTTTATTATATCATCTCATCCATTCATCATATTAGATTATGGAGAAAATACTTGTAGAAGAAAAACAGGTAGAGAAGAATGTCATACCTTTCTATGAGGAAGTACAAAAGCACATATCTCAGTGATTCCAAATCATGCCGTCAGTTTTGTTCTACAACAAAGCTGCAATAAAGAAAAGAAAAAATATTGCATGTTCATGTAATAGAACAACAATTTGAGAAGATGAAGAAGATAAACAGACAGAAAAGAGAAGAAATATATGCACAGAAGCTAATTATCAAATTTGAGAAGATGAAGAAGATAAACAGACAGATAAGAGAAAAAATATGTGCACAAAAGCTAATTACCAAATGAAAAAAAATCCAATAACACATATCCTATTTACACACAATTTTTGCGTTTTTTATAAAATATTTTCATTTTTTTAATGATTATTTTTTAACAAAATAGTATTTTTTATGCAGCATTAATATGGTTAACAATTACCCATGTAGAAAGTAATGAGATAATGTCTACAAAAAAAAGTAATGTGACAGTAAATGAGCTGTCTGCCACCAACAATTGTTCAAATATTCCCACCCTTTAAAATTCAAATTCAAAATTCAAAATTCAAAATTCAAAATTCAAAATTCAAATTCAAATTTAAAATTCAAAATTCAAAATTCAAAATTCAAAATCAAGATTTCAGAAAGCAGGGAGATATTATTAATTTGGAAATTTCAATGTAGAAAGCAAAGGTACATTAAATGAGCTGTCTGCCACCAACAATTGTTAACAAATCTTCTCCTTTGATTTAAATTACAAATTCATTTTTTTTTATTTTTCTATTTACTGATTTTACCAAAGAATGAAAGGTTTTAAATATTTTGTAGTGTGAACACAAATTTGAAAGTATAGGAGAAAGTGACACGTCAGCATACTTGCCAAAGAATGGGTTTCCTTTAGAATATTAGATATATATATATAAGTTAGGCTAGGCTTTGGCTTAAATAGGCCAAACTTGTGTAAAAATCCTTAGAACTGGCCTGGCTTTTTACCCTGTGTAAGCCCATATTATAAGTTTGGTCTGACCTATATTTAAAAAATAAAAGTCTTGGCCTAGGCCCCCTAACCTGTTTAAGCCTATTAAACATTCAATAATTAAAAAATAACTAAAATAATATTACTTTATTATTCAAAATTATTAAAAATAATAATTTTAATTATTTTATTTAATATAAATAATATGATATAGGCCGACCTGTAGGCTTATAGGCTCGACATGTACAAAAACAACCTCTAGCCTGTTTTCTAAATAGGCCTGTTCTTTTTAACTATTTGTAATAGGCCAAGTCTAGCCTAATATAGGCTAGGTCGTAGGCCTTGTAGGCCGGCCTAGCCCATATGCACCCCTATATATATATGTATATATATATATATATATATACATATATATATGGCAAAGTGATTTGTAATGTGACTGCATATAAGCATTGGTGCAGTCACCTAAAAACTACGTCGTTTTGGGAGAGAAAAAGGAAGTTCGTGTTTAAAATTAATTATAGAAAAAGGAAACATTATATTTATTTTCATCTTTGTATGGTTATGATTCCCCATATTTAATGCTTTATATTTATTTCTACTTTTGTATGGTTATTATTTTCCAAATTTAATACTTTCATACTAAACGACGTAGTTTTATATGACTGCACCAATCCTTAGGTGCAGTCACTGTACATCCGCTATATATATATATATATATATATGAGATAGGATCCTTTGACACCAGTGTCAAATTTGAAATTTGACACCTCATCTGAGAGTCATTAGATCAAAAAAGATCAACGACTCTGATTTGTAAGCATGTGACATCATTGATCAGAAAAATATTTCTGTAGTTAATGCAGATAAGTTATCTGCGTTTACTTCCAAAACGACGTCGCTTTGAGATTGAAAGATTAGAAAATTATAATTATAAAGACTATAATAATCCTGAAATAAATTAAAATTACAAAAACACCATGATTTCTGCCACAAAACAACATCGTATTGGACTTACTGCAGATAACTTATCTACAGTAACAACTGCAAAAAAAAACAAATTATATATATATATATATATATGTGTGTGTGACAAGTATGTCTGCATATTGTAATAACTTGATCGGACCAATTAATGGTTTGATTTTTGGTTGATGAGTGTGGTTTTAGGCCCCTTACGTATGTCTGCATGTTAGACCTATATGTGCTCGTAAACATTATTGGGCTTTGAAAATCACAGATCAAACGTTATATACCCCACGCCATTAGTCCTAGTCCTCACATAGACAAGTTTCTGAAGCATACAGGCCCAAACGTGCAACAACAATTCCAGCCCACTTCAAAGATTATTTATTTAATTAAGCTCTATTTTATTAGGATAAGACTTTATTGCAATTAGTAGGAAGATTATTCTTTTATCCTTCTGTTATTTAGTTTCCTAGATAATAGCTTTTATCTTTCAGTTATTTAAATTCCCAGTTAACAGCAATTTAGGATTGTTAGTTATTTAGTCCTTTACAAATTAGGATTGCTAGGTTATTTATTTCAAGAAAACGATCAATGAGAATCATAGATTAATTTGGTCAATCTTCTTTTCCTCTTCTCTATTCTTTTCTATCCTTCCCTTCCCCAATACCAATCCCTTCATTGGTGCTTTCATTCGATCTCATTCTCCCATGGCAGAAAACACACGAATGCGTGACATGAATCAACGCATTGACACCTTGGAGAACCAACTCCAAGCGGCTGAAGTCGTGCGCGAACAGCAAAACTTAACAAGCTTATTGCTAGTAATGCCTACACTTCATGCCTGCTGTGTTTTACCCAATCCGACCACAATTCCACCATTACTACACCTTCACACACTGATCCCATCCCCCATACAGTTCATGAAGTCCAACAATTATTGGCCAACTACTCTGATGTCTTCACCATTCCCACCACATTACCCCCCAACCGTTCCCATAATCATCATATTACTCTACTCCCCAATTCTAAAGCTGTCCAAGTTAGACCTTACCGTTACCCTCATTTCCAAAAGAATGAAATTGAAAAACTATGTAAGGAAATGCTTAAGTCCGGTATTATTCGACCAAGTCAATCGCCATTCAGTTCTCCTGTTTTATTAGTCAAAAAGAAGGATGGCACTTGGCGTTTTTGTGTGGACTATCGGGCTCTGAATGCCATCACTGTGCGTGATCAATTTCCTATACCCACAGTGGACGAATTACTAGACGAACTCCATGGAGCTACGGTTTTCTCTAAACTGGACTTGCGGTCTGGATACCACCAAATTCGCATGCACTCTGATGACATCCACAAAATAGCATTTCGTACACATCATGGACACTTTGAATTCTTGGTTTTACCATTCGGTTTGTCAAATGCACCTTCCACCTTCCAGGCTACGATGAATGAAGTATTTGCACCATACTTACGGCGTTTTGTCGTCATATTTTTTGATGATATTCTGGTTTATAGTCCTAATTTGACAGAACATGTTCAACATTTACTTACAGTTCTGGAAACATTACGCTCACACTGCCTATATGCCAAAATTTCTAAATGCGCCTTTGCTACTAACTCTATACACTTTCTGGGACACATTGTTTCCGGCGCAGGCGTCGCACCTGACCCAGAAAAAATAAAGGCAGTATCAGAATGGCCAACTCCTAAGACTATTACACAGGTACGCGCTTTTTTGGGTTTATCTGGATATTATAGACGTTTTATTAAAGGATATGCCAAAATTGCGTCACCAATTACGGACCTACTTACCAAAGGTGAATTCAATTGGACACACGAGGCTCACACGGCTTTTCTAGATCTAAAGAAGCGTCTCACTGAAGCGCCCATTTTAATGCTGCCAAATTTCAGTAAACCATTTACAATTGAAACAGATGCGTCGGGTTCAGGTATTGGGGCAGTTTTGCTACAAGATGACCGTACGATTGCTTATTTTAGTAAAAAATTATCTCCACGTATGCAAAACCAATCCACATACATCAGAGAAATGTATGCAATTACCGCGGCAGTTAGCAAATGGAGGCAATATCTTTTGGGATCCAGTTTTATCATACGAACTGATCACAAGAGTTTACACCATATGATGTCTCAAGTGATCCAAACACCAGAACAGCAGCAATTTCTGGCGAAATTACTAGGATACCAGTACACAATCACTTATAAATCTGGCATCACTAATGCTGCTGCTGATGGATTATCCAGGCAACTTCAAGGGGTTAGTGAAACCCCAGTCGCACGATTAACATCATTATCCACACCCAGTTCTCACTATCTACCAGTATTACAGAAGGAATTACAAGCAGACACTTATGCAGCAAAATTAATGGGGGAAATACAGTCATCCAAAGAAAAAAAGGGAAACTGGGATATTAAAAATGGACTACTACTCCACCGTGGTCGTGTCTTTCTGCCTGAACACTCTTCATTAATCCCAAGTCTGTTGAAAGAGTTCCATTCAGCACCCATAGGTGGACATGCAGGAGTCAGGAGGACATTGTCTCGTTTATGCACATTTTACACATGGAAAACAGTCAGAAAAGATGTACAAGAATTTGTGAAATTTTGTGAAGTATGCCAAAGAGTGAAACCCATTAATCACTCACCTTATGGCTTGTTGCAGCCAATTGCACCTCCTACAGAAATTTGGTTCGAGCTAACAATGGACTTCATCACACATCTGCCACCAGTCCAAGGAATCTCTGTCATCCTCGTGGTCGTGGATCGTCTCACCAAAGGAGCACATTTTATTCCACTTCCAGACCGATATACTGCCTCCAAAGTTGCACAAGTCTTTTGGGATAATGTGGGCAAAATACATGGCACACCAAAGTCCATCATCACAGACCGTGACCCTATTTTTCTCAGCGCTTTTTGGAAATCTTTATTCCAACTCCAAGGCACACAACTTCGTTACAGTTCGGCGTACCACCCCCAGTCCGACGGACAAACCGAAAGAGTCAATCGAACGTTAGAACAGTTTCTCAGAGCATATACGTTTGAAAAGCAGAGAGAATGGTTAAAATTTTTACCTTTGGCAGAGTATCACTACAATACTGCATACAATCGCAGCATAGGTACATCTCCGTTCGAAGCTACGTTTGGCAAACCTCCACCGTGTCCACTACGGTATTCGTTGGGAACATCACCACTTGAAGCCGTTGATTCAACACTGCATCATCGAGTTTCAGTTCTGCAAAATCTAAAAGAACACTTAAAAAAGGCACAACATGCAATGAAAACTCAAGCTGACAAGAAAAGATGCGAGTTTACCTTCAACATCGGAGATCTGGTCCTTCTTCGTTTACAACCATACCGGCAACTTTCCCTGCGTGGCTGTTCACCACAGAAGTTAGCTCCCAAGTTCTATGGACCGTACAAAATACTAGAACAGATAGGAAAGGTGGCGTACCGACTAGAGTTACCACCGGACGCCAAACTTCATTCAGTCTTCCACATCTCCTTACTACGACCATTTTATCACCGTAAGGACAGACCCCCTCCACAATACCCAACCTCCATTGATACTGAAGACCTCATCCATATTCCACACACTATACTTGCGACCCGCAAGGTGTGGCGTCAAGGACGACCAATCACCCAGCTGCTTATCCAATGGACTAATCTTCCTCAAGAAGCTGCTACATGGGAAGATGAAAAATATTTAGAAAGATGGAATGAAGAGGGCAACGATTCAAAGGCTACTGAAGGCGTGTTACCAGCTGTCACACGTAACATCCGCTCCACCAGCCCTACACTCTGCTCAAGAGCCTCTGCTGTACCTCGTGAAGATACATTTCACGCGACCCAAGAAACTCAAGCGTCGTTGCACGCTGGCGCGGACTCCGGTTCGACACACAAGAAGGCACCAAGAGACATTGCAATATCCACTGGTCACTCACATGGGTCAGCGCACACTGCACAAGAAATTTCCACTGCCCAAGGTTCACAGGGACCACTCCATGGGGAATCCAATGCTGGCCGAGGTGATAAGGCACATCATACACGCACCAATCAGAATTGTCTACGCGGATTTCCAGCCAATGCCTGCTTGCCAAGTCAGCTTCTTCAAGATAATCCCTGGGACCACCATGCCACTGGGTCGCAAACAGAGCAGGAGACCCAGCCTCAGTCTGTCTTCCTCAATCAGCCCACAAGCGTTTCACCTATACTGGGCCGTGAGGACAAGGCCTGTTCTGATGAGGTGGGGAATGAAGCATACAGGCCCAAACATGCAACAACAATTCCAGCCCACTTCAAAGATTATTTATTTAATTAAGCTCTATTTTATTAGGATAAGACTTTATTGCAATTAGTAGGAAGATTATTCTTTTATCCTTCTGTTATTTAGTTTCCTAGATAATAGCTTTTATCTTTCAGTTATTTAAATTCCCAGTTAACAGCAATTTAGGATTGTTAGTTATTTAGTCCTTTACAAATTAGGATTGCTAGGTTATTTATTTCAAGAAAACGATCAATGAGAATCATAGATTAATTTGGTCAATCTTCTTTTCCTCTTCTCTATTCTTTTCTATCCTTCCCTTCCCCAATACCAATCCCTTCAGTTTCACTTCCACCTTGCTCAGAATTAACAATATGCAGCTCTCATATACCAACCTCGGAAATTTCTATTGTGCAGTGGATGTACTTACTTGAGTATATCTTTTTTCTAAAAGAAGAAAATTTTCTTCCACTTTAATCTATATTTTCTTAAGTTATTTCTATTTAAATTCTTTTTTTTTTCTTACTCCTTTTGGACAGATATATGATATTATAACTGCATAAAAAAAATGCTCACCAACCCCAGTCCATTTCTTTTTGCGAAGAATAAAAGTAAAAATAAAACCCAAACAAACATTTTTATAGTATTATAGCTGAGTTTATACATGTTATGAAGTTATCATGAGCTTATATCTAATAAATTAAGCTTTTAGAAGAATTAGACTTGTTTTGGACTAGATTATTGTCCTCATATCTGGCCTAACATCCAATCCCAATACTTGACAAAATATTACTATTACTAAATATATCTACACATATCAAATAATCACTTTTTAGTGTGATTCCTCATATTCAAGACACATACCTCATGCTTGCAAGTAGATCTGAAAAATTGGATGGTTCGCATTCTCTCGTCATTAATCCGTCAAAAAATAAGTCAATTCACCTTATCCTGCTTTTGAGAGTGGGTTAAAAAGCTTGATTTGTCCCACCCCATTTGGCGGACGGGGCAAGTTGGCTCGTTGATTCAAATTTTTTTACACTAATCCATCTCGTCACACCATTAACCCATTAAAAAAAGAGTCAATCCGCTCTCCACCCCATTTTTGAAAATGCACTATAAAATTCAGTTCCCCTCATTTAGCAGGCAGAGCGGATCAACCCGTTAAACTGAGTTCGTTTTACTGACAAAGTAACCATGTCTATCTCAATCACTCTAAATATTCTCTCACCCCATAGAAACTCTGTTGCACTCCTACTTTTTTTAAGTTTCTTTGATAATAATATAAATTATTAAAAAGATTTTTATATAATATTTTAAGATTTTGGATTAAAGTGATTCTTTATATGGTATCAGAGTTTCGGTAATCATAAAGTCACGAATTCTATCCTCAACTCCTCTCATTTTCAAATGAAATTAAATAAGTATAAGGTAAAACTAAAAAAATTGAATGTGTGCAATGTTCATGCTTCAAATTCAAAAAAAACTCCTAGAAATGAAAATATATTAAAAAATAATATAAATCATTAAAATTTATGGAGATTTCCTCACAGCATATTTTCTTCACCCGTACACACGATGTACGGTGCAAAACCACTATCACTCACATTCCACCGACACTCCTTGCGTCCCGATCTCATCTCATCATACCAAAGCCTTTAAGTCAATACATATAGCCAATAACCAGTTGTCTTGATCGAACTACACATCCCCTTTCACCTCATATAAAGACTCAATATAATATTAGAACTTGTAATACAGAATATTCGTAAGTGCAATCATTTTCTAAAGTAGTATGTACATTGTCTAATGCCAATGCCTTAAATTCAAACGGCTCTTACATGAAAATAAAATAAAAAATATGTTACATGTATAATAATGCCATTCATATATCCTAGATCTTAAGCTTTTATAAAGAAGTTTATCCTTGACGATAAGGGTATTCAAAATTTAAAAATAAAAATTTGGAAAAACCTATTAAGTTAAATTAATTTTCAGTTCCAACGTTGAAAAATTAATCTAATCTAATATCCGAATAACAGTGGAAATAGGTTAAATCAAACAAAATTTATCTAAATAATCAAGCTGTTCTGTTTGCAAAACATTAACCTAGAGTTATCGTTGGGCTCACCTTAGGCTGAAAACTTATTTAAAGACCTATATTACATTAATGTAGTCAAATATGTCAAGTTAATTTAAAGTTTTTGCCTTTTATAATAACTTTTGATGAAATTATTATATTCGTGTAAAAAATACATTATGTTAATGTATGATTAACAAACTATGTCGCTATTATAAATAATTATATATTTAAATAATAAATAAATTGGTCATCCTAATTGGCCAAATTTTTTTTAGGTCTAGGCCACGGTTAAGTTAAATAAACTATAGAAAAAGGTTAAGTCTCGCTTGTTTATTGAACAGGGTAAGCCATCTTATAATTTTTAGGAGGGAGGTTATATCTATCATTATTCTTTCTTTATAATTTCTTACAATTATTTTTGTTTTCATCGGATCAAAATTAAATCAACAGTTGTAAAATAATATCAAGTGAGAGTCGTTAATTTGATTTTGACGCCGTGAAAACAAAAGTGGTTGCTGAAGTTAATTGACAAGCAACAAAATACTCTCATTTTCAATAAAAAAAAAGTTAAGTGAAGAGATTACTAAAAGTTACAAAATTAAATACAAGATCAAAAGAAGGAAAAAATAATCATTTCAACCTTAAAGCTTAAACTGCTAGGCGGAAAATGTATTAGACTCATAATTATGCTAAATTTTTTCATAATATTTAATTATTTATTAATAAAATGGATGTGGTAAATATCAAACTTACTACCTTATGATCAGGGAGACTCTGATACTATAATAAACAACCATCTTACCTAAAAACTTAAATTGTTAAAAATGAAGTAATTCTTATATTTCTCTAACAGAAGGCGAGGTTAAGCTTGTGTTCCTCCTATTACAGGACAACAAAAACTCGGGATTTAAACCTATGAAAATTAAAAACCTAAAAACGTTAAAAATTGAATCATTTCTCGGGGTTGATTGACCGCCAATAAATAATTTCCTCAAATCTCACACTTTTTTTTATAGTGGGTACGTAATAGAGAATGCTATGCTGCATATATATACCTATAGAGATGAAAGGAATAGAAAATACAAAAATAATAATAATAATGAAGCGGAGTGCTCCATATAATCAATTGACTTCTTTAATATTCTCACACACACACACACACACACACACACACACACACACACACACACACACACACACACACATATATATATATATATATATATATATATATATATATATATCACTGCAAGTGGACTTCAACCTCCAAATTTAAGAAGCATCATCTATAGTATACACTACACACCATACATTTACAACATGAAGGTCATAAAGTAATTAACTGTTTCATGAGTTCCAATGTAGAAGTCTCAAGTATGTATGACTCTGCACCACTGCAATACTTGTAGCTAAGTTTATAATCGAGATTGCCTGGTTGGCATGGAGCTGGACTTAACGTTATTTTAAAAGGAGGAAGAATAATAGATAACATGAAAACAAACCAATTGAATGAAAGAATAATAAACAAATTAAAAGATTCCAAGAATAATGAAAGAATATGTAGAATTTAAAGCAAGATAGATTTTATCATAAGTGTTCTCTGATATTGGTATAGAGAATGCAATTGATTATGTTCATCGATCATAGCCTTTGTGGAGCTTCCTAGTGCACACATGACACATCATAGGGAATGCAAGAACCCTTTTTTTTTTAATAAAAGAAAAAATATATTCTACTGTTGATCACAAATCCCGTAATCATGAATAGGCTTCACCTTTTAATGCACATATTTGCTGGAAAAGTGCTGATGAAGAGGGACATGATTGAGTCATATAAAATTCCCACACAAAATTAAAGGTAATTTTTGGAGCACATATATAGTAACATAGAACATAACATATATATATAGACAATAGGAAGAATCTAAATACAAGGGCAAGTGGAGCTAGAAACAAGACCATATAGAGCATTTTTAGTGCAGTAAGGTGATCTTAAAGAAGTGTCCAAGGTTGCATGTGGACATGGTTGGGCCACATTTTTGGCTTTACAATTACAGCAAGCAGGATTAAGAAATTAACAACAAAATTTGTCACTATGTGTACGTGTGTGTGTGTGTATATATGTTGGGGGTGGGTGTGTGGCTATATAATCAAAGCATCCTCTAATAAACCAACAGAAAATTTCTAACATGCATAGTCAGAGACAGTTGGCTGGCATGTTTGCGCAAATTGGGAGTTCTGCTTGGACTTTCTCAGAGGGCACTTTCAATTTATGAATACGTGTGTACGTACGAACATGGTAGCTAGGAATCAGTAACGCGTGGAAGTTAAGCATATGGATATAAAAGTGAGACTTCAACATTTCCATATTATATTCACACAAAACATTTCCATTATATATATATATATATATATATATATATATATATATATATATATATATATGGAATATTGTAAAGCAAATGAAAATGAAGGAAAGGAAAGTTAAGGGGTGGAGGGAAAAAACAGAATCTTGAAATGTTAATATGCCTAGCCTAATCCGACCTACTCAATATTCTATATTTATCTGTCTTAGACATAATTCAAGCATGATTAGAACAAAAACTCCCACGTGTCATGTCACCATTGGTACTATATCTTGAGAAGATTCTTGCCCTCTAATTCGGATACAAACCATTGCAAAAAATACACGCCCTCTAATTGTGGTTTAAAGTGAGTTTTGGGAGAAGTCCACAAAAAAATATTATTTTTAACATATATAACACAATTTGAAGAGATCCTCTCATAAACTAGTTAACACAATTTATGTCTACTTGATGTGTCGGTTTATGATCATTAATTAAGCTGATACAAGAGTTTTTAAATTTTATTAATTAGTGCCACCGTAAAATTCTCCACTTTAACTTAACACGATCATAATGCTTTCCATAGTTAATGGATAACATAATGGTTAGAACTAATTGAGAGCTAATTATAGTATTCAATGAGAACATAATCAAGGTCCACTGACGTTTACATTGTTAAACAAATACAATTGAGTACGGAAATGATGTTCTTCAAATATGCTTTGATTTTACTTGTGATTGACAAAATAACTGCATGTTGTGCTGAATAGTGCATTGCTATGCCTCTTCTTGCTGCACTATATGTTAGTATACAACAAATTAAACATCATGCAAGTTGAAACATTCAAGCTTTAATTTTAATTTCGTGTCCTTTTGTTATTCAAGTGATTTACAAGTCGTCATTAAGTGTATATCATGGCCCTTCACTAGTTCACACTTTGAGTTTACACACACATAGCTGTTAACAATTAAGAGCTAGCACATCCCCTATCTAACGTACTAGTTGATTAATGAATTACTAGATTCCCTGGACTTTCTGGTTTAGATATATATATATATATATATATATATATATATATATATATATATATATATATATATATATATATATATATATATATATATACATATGAGGGGATCCAAATCTACTAATCAAGCAGTTTCCTTGTAAACTCTCTCATATACAATGGATCAGTTGTCATTTTCACAGCCTTCAGATAATTTCATGGGTGCTTCCATTTACGTGCTGGGTCTTAGTTGGAATCCAATATCTAAGAACACTTTCTTTGCAATAACCTTCATTCCCAACATATATATGTATATAATGTACCTTCGTTTTTGTTCCACCTAACACCCCATCACACATTAATTCCACGGAATATAAAATTAATAGTCAATTAGACTTAATGGAAACACAATATCGATGAGAGGAATATTGTTAAAATCGAGATCTTAAGTAAAATCGAAAGAGAATTAAAAATCGTAAAATGTAAAAGCGTAATGTAAAAAAAATCGTAAAAACGTAAAAGCGTTTGAAATATTAGTAAAATTATTTTGATAAAAAAAAAATTATAGTGATAAATCAAAATTTTAACAAGAATAGATGAGACTGCAATCGAATATAACTTTAATCAAATTTAACAGCCACAAAAATCAAAATCTCAATGTTTTGGAAAAAGATATCTAATATGCCACACTTTCGAACTTTTTCTTTTATTTGTTATATTTAAGTTCCGTGGACCCACTAACATCATCAAATGATGCGGGAATGGGACACGTGACAGGTAAGGGACTTCCTAATGTAGAGAAAAACTTCAATGTATCGTGATCACTGAACTCGGTGTTCCTTTTTATTAAAATGAATTTTTATTTGAATTTAAAGGAAAATAAAAAAATATGGGTAAAAAAAAAAATCTTTTTTTTTTTGTAAACAAAGAGGGGCACTTTTTTTAGTAGAAGGAAGCACCGAGTTCGGTAGTCCAAGTGCATTGAAGTTTTTCTCCCTAATACACTTACAATTGGTTTATAATAATTGTGCATATATATATGTATATTAATATTATTTTGGGATTTAAACGTATTGTTATTTTTTTTTATTTTTTCAATTTAGTTGTGTTTAATGTTGATTGATTCATAATAAGTTACAATTATTTTTATATTCTTTCTTTATTTTTAGAATTTTAAATTTTGAATTGATTTATAATTTGTCTATAAAAAGTTACTTAAGGTCTGTTATAGATTTGACAAAGGCCCACATTCTAGAAGGTCCAAAAATGGCTAACGGCTAAGAGGGAATCAAAGAATCTTTCCTTAATTATACTAATCATAGTACGGCAACAATGAATCAACAATTGGACCCCCAATATTTCTAAGAGACTCAAGAGACCACTCCTGCCAGGTAACCTATCTATAAATAAGGGATTAAGCCAATAAGGTATACACACATTCTAAACTCTTTCTTTCTTAGTTGTCATTATGCACACACCCCACACCTTGACTATGTCGTTTATTATTGTGCACAGTGATCTGCTTACCATTTAAGGTATCTCCTTCATAAATATCTGAGAGAGAACAGATAGATCCAAATAAACATACCAGCCAGTGGCTCGACATATTTGTCATCACGACAGAACAAGGTCCTTACTATATAGTCTGTAGGAGTTGAATATTTTATTATTTTGGTAAACTCTAAATGAGAACTTAGTGTTTCTTTTTTATCTATCTCAATTTTCTATTTAGCTACCTTTTGCTATGCCCTTTCGGTATCACTTCCTACACCTATTATGTATTAAAAGTGATCTACAAGTGAAGTTAACAAGTCTTAAATATGATTTTTTTTTTCAAAATGTGACATATATTTGTTGAAAATGTGTCACTTTAGTTTTTGTGCCAACTTAACATATATGAGAGTGGATCCTCTCATGTATTATTTAACATGATCAGTGGAAGGATCTTAAGTATATATGGGTGAATTAATAGTGATAAAAGAAAAAAGAAATTAATGGGATAAGAAACTATATAATCATTACCATTAATTTATTCATTAGTGATTAAAATCCTATTGAGAGCATTTCGAAACAATAAATAATGAGTAAAAGATAAAACCTAGCTATATATATAGCTCTTATTCTTTATGCTCTAGGCAGAGATCATGCTTTTGTCATCTGTAGATATGGAGGTTCTAAACTGAAGACTCATGGAGCATGAGGATTATTTTTATTCAGCAATGTGATCAATTTTGATGCTTTCCAGCCAATCATGTTGGGTATCATATAATTTTATCTAGGTAGAAAAGGGTCGCAAGTAAGAAGTCCACAACTACGACTCCATTATAATATATAGCTCAAATATAAAAATAAAAAATAAAAAAAAGGTTCCATATATGGTGAGACCAATGTTTGATACTTGTCTCTACCCTACAGGCCGAAGTCGCCGCACAGTAGTCATAAGATCCCTAAAGTCACGTTCTATTTTATGCATTAAGATTCACCATATTAACTGCAGATCTAGAGCTGATCTTCTCTAGCACATGGATATCCACATCGTCTTTGTTATATATATATACAGAACCAAACCATATTCTTATATCATCATTGCTTAATTATCTTATTATCTTCCATCAATCATCATCTTCTTTTTCTGTTTATATTTCATGGATATCGATCGATATATCCTTAACAATTCTAATCATCCAGTGAGTTAGTTGAAATCCACAAAAACAACACAATCCCGACAGATCTTTAATTCCAAACCCCTAAACGTTGTTACGCATGCATATATATATATACGTGGCAGAATTACTCTCATGAAAATACTGTACAAGCATATCCAATTGAATACATACATACATATTGTTGTCAAGAAAATTTATAACATCATAAAAGAGGAAGAAAATCTATAATAATTAAGACATCATTTATTGTTTTTTGCATTTCAATCATTAACATTGAATCCATAAGTTACATAGTATAAATACATGAAAAAATAAGTTAGCACGTACGTTTTCTTAATTTTGGTATTAACTTTTGTGTTTGCAGTTCAAAGAATCCAACCATGACTTCCCTTTAAAATAATTTCTACACATAATAATAAGGCTCAAAATATTGTTTCTTTAGAACAATATCCAAACGATTTTCACATGGCATCGATTTTTTTTATTTCCCCTTAAAGCACCCCGAAACTTGTATAAAATGATCATTATAAAATTATGTAATAGTCCAAATCATCATTATCGCATACAAATTACAATTAACAGAAAGTATAGCTGATATTGTAAGAAGTTTATACAAAACTAGTCTATAATATAAGCCATCCTTCGATAATAAATAATTCATTTTGAATTTAAAATTATAATTTTCCAAATTAAGTTCTAATATCCCCATTTTTAAATAGATAATCACATTACATTTGCATGTATTTTGATATAAAAAGAGAGTGAAAAAAAAGTATAAGGCATTTAGCATTAATCTTCACCTTTTAACAGATAGCATGTTTTGAGAAATCCTTCACCTTTTGTTGGAGTTATTATTTTTCCGTTTGTTGTGTATTCTTTAGTTAACATTCTTACTAACTTTTTCATGAGATACAATTTCTCCCATCTTCATGGAACATGGATGTACACAAATATTATACTTTGATTCTAGCTTTGAACTAGAAAGCTCTCACCAAAACACAATTTTATTTTTTATTTTTATTTACATTATTATATAAAATTTAAATATAAAAATGAGCCTTCTTAAAAAATTGATCTCGGTTTTCGATTTTGTGGCAAACCCTTCATCAATCAATTTTGATACTGGCCATCTTAAATTGTACCACAATGTCTAGGCATATGTGACAAAAAGAAAAAATCAAGGACTTTAGAATCTTAATTAATTGCAACCAAAGCAATGGTAACATAATTAAAATATGTATTAAGAGCTACGAGAGCAAATAGTCTCTGAGGGGTTAATTGGTTTATTATATTCCTTCAGCAGCTTGCTCAAAATTAAATCAAGATGTCTGGTTTGATTTTTGTTTTTATTTTTCATTAATAAGTACAAAATAAAATATCAAAACTCTTTTCACCATTTCATTGTGAAAGTAAGTTGTAATGTTCCTCTGTAAAATCAATATTATAGCTTAATTGCCTTATATTTTTCTATATATATAGTGCTACAAAAATTTAGGAAGTGAACAAGTAAGCGACTAATTAAAACAAGGCGCAACCGAATAAGTTATGGCTACAAATACGAAATGCCTCGATGGTCAATGCAACTAGATGCTAAAACTCTTTGAAGAGAGTTGATTACATAATTAAGTTACTTCTAATATATGAACTTAACCTTGTTAATTTTTTCAATGGAAGGAAAACCATACAGGAACATATTTAATTTAAACTTAACAGAAGTCATTACATTCTGTTGTTTATTATTGATGCAAGAGTGGGGTCAGAAGATCTCTCAAGAGCTTCTATTTTGTCCCAGCTGCTTGCAAATCAGAATCTTAATCTATCTTTTGGGTTACTTAGTATCATTGTCAGGTCATCAAAACTTAACTACTCTTAGAACTCCACAAATTCTTGTGTTAAAAACCTATTAAGATCTTAATGCATTATTTGGTTTCTGCAAAGGAATTTTTGTTTTTTGTTTGGCAAGGGATTTGATTAATTAGTCATAGGTTGAGAATTAATAGTGCAAAATTAATTTGAGTTTAGTGTGTGTCCTTTTAAAGGATGTAAGTTGTGTCTTTTTAGTGACTTACACAAAGTCTGGTCGGTTATGCTTTGTGTAAATATGAAAAAAAAAATTCACTTAACACGTCAGCGATGTGACTGAAAAAAAAAAAAAAAACTTTTTAAATTTACACAAAATATGACCGATCATACTTTGTGTAAATCAGTTAAAACGACATAAACTTGTTTTTTCCCAATTATTTTGCTGAGCTCAACCACTTTACAATTTAATAAACAAGTATGAAACAATATTAAATAACCCACAGAAACAAAATATTATAAACTATCTGCTCCATCCATCAAATAGTTATATGAAATCTTTAAGCAAAGGGGAGCTATAATGGCAAAAAATCCACCCCCAAACAACCACCATATATTTTATGTGTGGATCTGGCAGAGAAGGTCACAGTTGTCACAAGTCACAACAGATAATTAAACTATGTCTGTAAAAGCCTAAAAGGTGAAGCTCCGATAATTGCTTCCACTTGAGAATCAATAATTTATATTTTTCTTCATTAAAGGGCCTTTCTGTCATAAGCCTCAAAGCCTATATATAGAGAGTGTTTACACAAATGTTTCATTCAACGCTCTCTTCCAGTTCTCTCTCTTACCCACAGCATCTTTCTGCTTTTGTAATTAGCAAGGAAGATAGCTATACATGGGTATTGAGATAGAGCAATGTGTGGAGCTTTCAAAAGTTGCAGTTTCTGAAACTCATGGTGAAGATTCCCCCTACTTTGCTGGGTGGAAAGCTTATGATGAAGACCCCTATCATGAAATAACTAATCCCTCTGGAGTTATACAAATGGGGTTGGCAGAGAATCAAGTATGTTTATATATATGTCTCAGAAAGCAAAACAAGAAAGATCCAAGTTTTCATTCTCAGTGTATTTAATTATTTACCTAATTAATCATTTTTTTTATATTATTGTATAGGTTTCATTTGATTTGCTTGAGAAGTACTTGGAGGAAAACTCAGAGGCTTCCACATGGGGAAAAGGAGCTCCTGGTTTCAGAGAGAATGCTTTATTTCAAGACTATCATGGGCTTAAGTCCTTCAGAACAGCAATGGCAAGCTTCATGGAACAAGTAAGAGGAGGGAGAGCAAAATTTGACCAAGAAAGAGTAGTCCTCACTGCAGGTGCAACTGCAGCCAATGAACTCTTAACCTTCATCCTTGCAAACCCAGGAGATTCTCTACTTGTTCCAACCCCTTACTATCCTGGGTAAGAAGCACTATACTATATATATGTATTTATAATAATAAAAATTTGTTGCTTTTATCACTTATCTATTTATTTTTCAACCCTTTTTTTTTTGTTTTTCTTTCCGATATATGCTAGGCAAAAGTATTTCTGATCCTATTATAGAAATACTTTGTCTGTCACATACACATATTTATCAAGACTCTACATCGAATTCTGGTTTAAAAAAAAAATGAGAATTCGACGTGGAATCCTGATAAATATGTGTCAATGTGATAGATAAATCTTTCGGTCACAGCCGCAGAAAAATAAAACCCTATATGCTATATCCTTTGGTTGAAAGTTCTAAATACAATATATAGACCATTGGTAAAAAAACTTTCAAATAAAATAATAACAATTTTGATTTTTCTTTTCTTTTGCAGATTTGATAGAGATTTAAGGTGGAGAACTGGGGTGAACATAGTTCCAATCCATTGTGAAAGCTCAAACAATTTCCAGATTACTACTGAAGCTTTAGAGGCTGCATACAATAATGCAGAAGCCATGGGAACTAAAGTGAGGGGAGTACTAATCACAAACCCTTCAAACCCATTAGGTGTAACAATTCAACGCTCAGTTTTGGAGGAGATTCTTGACTTTGTGACTCTCAAGAACATCCATCTTGTTTCAGATGAAATCTACTCAGGCTCTGTCTTCTCCTCCTCTGAGTTTATAAGCATAGCAGAAATCCTTGAAGCTCGTGAATACAAAAATGCAGAAAGAGTTCACATTGTTTATAGCCTCTCCAAGGACCTTGGTCTACCAGGTTTCAGAGTTGGCACCATTTATTCATACAATGATAAGGTTGTGACAACAGCTAGAAGGATGTCCAGTTTCACCCTAATATCCTCTCAGACACAGCACCTATTGGCTTCAATGTTATCAGATAACAAGTTCACTGAGAACTACATTAAGACTAATAGAGAGAGATTGAAGAAGAGATATCAAATGATCATTGAAGGTTTGAGAAGTGCTGGGATTGAGTGTTTGAAAGGAAATGCTGGGTTGTTTTGCTGGATGAATCTGAATCCACTGTTGGAGAAGCCAACAAGGGAAGGTGAATTAGAATTTTGGAATGCTATTTTAAATGAAGTGAAGCTCAATATCTCACCAGGGTCTTCTTGCCATTGTTCTGAACCAGGTTGGTTCAGGGTATGCTTTGCAAATATGAGTGAACAGACTCTGGAAATAGCATTGAAAAGAATACGTGACTTCATGGAGAGAATAAAGAAAGACAGAAAGGATATAGAAATATAATTTCTCTCTCCTTTCTCCTTAATCAATTTATCTTCATCATTATTAGTCTTTTATTTTTTTTTTTTTTTTTTTTTTTTAAAATGGTTGTGGCCATTTTGATAAAATTCTTTATTTGGGTGACAGAAAACCCGAAACTCATCTCAGAAAAGCACATACTGTAAAGCTGATTCAATTGAAGTGGATGATCAATCCTTGTTTGCTTGCTTTACTTAAGCAAGTTCCTTAGAAATCCTTTTGTATCATTTAAGTGATGAATTACAATTTATGAAAAAAAAATCTCTATCACTAAAATTATATATGTGAATAATGTTTCTTGTCATTTAAATATGTGAAACCTATGCGCTCTTTTTTTTCTCTCTTTCTCTGGCATGATTTTATATGGGCCCCTCATATTTTATATATGTATGAAATAAAATTATCTCTTGTAACATGAGAAACATTAATTTCATTATATATTAATACTTTGACCTAGTTGTTATTGAATTTTCTTAATATCATTGACTATGACTCGGGAGTTTGAACTTTGAAGTACGTATCACAGCTAGCAAAAGACCAACCCTGTAGCTTTTAGCTTCATGAAAAATTTGGAATCAATAAAATATGAACTCCTCCCTCACTTAACTCACTTTTCAAAGTAGATATTCATTGTCATGCA
Organism: Gastrolobium bilobum; assembly: GCF_033153095.1. NCBI lineage: Eukaryota > Viridiplantae > Streptophyta > Magnoliopsida > Fabales > Fabaceae > Gastrolobium > Gastrolobium bilobum. The sequence continues at coordinate 94,573 of NW_026896054.1, forward strand.
TGCTTATATGGATAATCTCACATGATTAAGGCATAATTAATTTGAGAAGATTATACTTTGCTTTTCTAGTGTGGGCCCTGATTATAATGGTCCACCACGCGATATATATATATATATATATATATATATATATATATATATATATATATATATATATACCGTCCGATTGAGATCACACGACCAGGCTTGATATTGACTATAGAGGTTCCATTTTATTAATGAATAAGTGGCGGCCTCACCACCAAACTTAAAGCTAATGGCTAATGCTGAATATATATCTTATAGCTCATTATATGCACCTGACTCATCTATAGACTATAGTGTCCATTAATAAAATGATTAAGAGCGTTCAAAACATAGTTAAGCATTAGCTTATTAAAAAAAGGGAATATAACTTATTCAACCTTTGTATATCGTCATTACGTACTACTTGTTGAAGCCGGCACACTTGCTTATATAATTAATTAAGGATTTCCTTAATTATTTTAGTAATTGGAGGATGATCATTTGACTTTTGTTAATTAATGATCTATATAGTTTTCAACTAAATCCTAATATACATGTAATGGAGACTGCATTATATTTGCCTTCTAAAGTTATAATCCTATCATATTAATTCAACCATAATTTCACTAAACAATGTTTTGACTTTTTTGTGGAATCAATCGGGTCAACATTTTTCACCAATTAACAAATTAAAAAAGAAAGAGTTGTAGGTAGTTCTCTAGCTGCTGAATAAAAGTTATTTAATGTTGTGTGTAAGAACTCGCACCGTTAATTTAAGAATTTAAATTAATTAAATGTGAATTTAGAAAATAATTTCATAATTGACCCTAATAATTATGAGAAAGCTTAAATAATTATAGTAAGTGATTAATAATGTTGAAAGTCGCTTTTCTGACGAAAAGTGCAGATACTGATTCTGCCTCACGGTATAAATGCGTACCGATGAAGTATCCCGGAAAATTATGAAAAGTATGTATATATCACTAGAATAATATCTAGGACTAGTATAACAAGTTTGGAGTCAAAACAATGAGAACTGACGTCAGAACTGATACCGGCTACGTAAAAGCGCGTACCGGCAAAGTGCTGCAAAAAATAAAATAAAAACATGATAAATCTTAGAAAAATAGCTAGGTTCAGAATCCAAATATTGGGATTAAAATAATAAGCGTAGCTATTAATGCTAATACAATATGATTAAATTTAAAGTCCTTATATGTAGACATAGTGTAAGAACCCGCACCGTTAATTAAGGTATTTAATTAATTAATTATAGAAAAATAGTAAATGATTCTATAATTGACCCTAATAATTATTATGAGGCTTTAATAATTATAGTAAGTGATTAATAATGTTGAAAGTCGCTTTTCGGAAGAAAAGTGCAGATACCGATTCTGTTAGTCGGTATAAATGCGTACCGAAAAAGTATCCCGGAAAATTAAAGTAAGTGCATGATAATTAATAAAATAATTTATAGGACTTGTAAAACGAGTTTCAAGTCCAAATAATGAGAACTGGTGCCAGAAAATGACACTGGCTATGAAACGCGCCTACGGGAAAGGTGCTCAGAAAATATAATAAAAATATGTCAATTCTTGTAAAATTGATTAGGTTAAGAATTCAAAGTTTGGGATTAAAATGTTAAGAGTAGCAATTAAAGCTAATACTGCGTGTTTAAGTGTGAGTTAGCTATTTATACACTTACTAAGGGCACATTGGCCTAGATACCAAATTTCCCTTCGTGAGAGAGGCTGACTAGCTGCTTGAGCACTGTTCCATTGGTCTCCTTCACCTTCTCTTGAGTCAAGTTGGGACCTTTGGCATTGATCCTTCTCTTTTCTTCTTGTAAACACTTGAGAATCATCTTTGTGAGGGTGTGAGGGTGCTTTGCTTGGGGTTTTAGTCGTTGTTTATGGTCAGGGAGTGTGCTGAGTTGGGGTGTGGGTTGAGAGCCACCTTCTTCTTGGTTTGTGAAGCTTCAAGAAGCTACCTTTGTGAAGAAAGAAACTATCTTGTATGCTAGCATTTTCGTGTTCTGTCCTAGTCAGAGGTTGAGGGACTGTTGGTGAGCTCCAAGGGCCTCTTGGTTCTGAGTTTTGAGCCTTGGTATGTTGTACCACCCTTTGATCATGAGTTTTATGCTTAAAAATGGAACCTTGATGCATGTAAAGGTTTAAAGATGATAACTTAATGTTGGGTAATGTCAAACACACCTAGAAATGCCTGTTTAAGTGTTTAAAATCGATAAAGACCCAACCTTGGAAGGATATCTTCACGAAATGCAGTTTTTGCATTCTGTCGTGAAATATCTGGATATCTGCTCGTGTAATATCCGGATATTGGATATCCAGATATGATATCCGGATATGGGATATCCGGATATGGGGATATGGATATCCGGATATTGATATCCGAATATGCACCCGAGGAATATCCGGATATTCAGGGATTTCGTAGAACAGTAGTTGTGCTGTGTGTACAGTAGGCTATTGGGGGTTTGTGCACCCTAGGTTGATGAAGTTGAACTTCTGTATTTAATGAACTAAGTCAGAATCATGTGATTAAGGGCTTTTGGCTTGATGAGAAGCCTTAAGACGTAAAACATAATGGAAAGGCGTTGTCTTAATATTGTATGCTTGCGGTGCATGTTATTGATATATTGTTGGTCCATAACAGATTGTGAATTTGCTGTGTTTGGACTTTGAGCTGTGGACTCTTGGGTTTGGGTGTTAGCTTGCAAGGTAAGCTTTCGTGTCCTCGGTTTAGCCATGTTGTGGTTCCACCATGTCCCTTGGGGGTGTGGTTATATGCATGCTGTGTTACATGCTTTAAATATTTGAAATGCTGTTGAGCTTTATGTGTAATGACTTTTAATATGCATGTGTTGTTTTATCTTGACGGTAAGCCTGAGTATGTGGCGTCATACGATATGTTGATCCGGGGTGAATGCAAGTGGCGTCTTACACTAATTGTGGGTAATAGACGTATACTTATTCCTGCATTTCTCTGGCCAGTAGAATAGAATTGACACACATGACATGATTATCTGCTGCATTGCACTGTTTTAGAAATGATGTTGATGAACTGCATTTAAACTTATATTGCACATGTAAGTGAGCTTGGGGTGGAAGATCCTTGAGGACCCCTTGTCTTACTGAGATTTCTTGTTTAGAGATCTCACCCCACGTTTGGGGAATGTTTATTTCAGGTTCAGGTAGTTTGGTGACTGATGCTTCTGGCGGCAGGAGGCCAGAGCTTAGCTGATTATGATATTTATGCTGTATTGCTGCCATGACTGGATTTGGATGCTGTTTATGTTTTCCGCTATTTATGATTATGTTGTTGTTAAGACTGATGTTGGGCTTGTTGCCTTATTTGAGTGAGCATGGGGATTGTCCATGACACTTTATGTTAGTACTTTTGTATTGGAGTTGTATAACCTGCTAGTTGGTCCGGCCTTCTTGTGGTAGTCCCGTGATTTCTAGAGACACACTTATATTATCTATGTTATGAGGTATTTCAGTTAGCTGTTTTATTGCAATTACATACATGCGATGTTTTATTAATTGATTAATAAACAAGTTGGTAATGTTAATGACATCATAATTGGAAAGAAAAAGATATTCCGCATTTTTAATTAAACGCTGCTTAATACGATAGTATGATAACATGATACGAGGTGTTACACTTGGACACACAACCCTAGGCTGATCTTCTTCAGCCTATACACGAGTTTCTGAAGTTTGGACAGCCCATTGCCACCTTCATCCTCCCTTCCTCTTGTGACTTAAAGAAACCATTTTTCCTCAAGTTTCCTTCACCAAAATGCCTTGGATAGTTGAGAGCAAGCCTTGTGCGCATGTGGTGTCACACCATTTCTGAGTTTCAGCCACTGTTTGGGAAGAGTGAGAGAGCTGACTTCTTGGCTAAGTGAAGAGGGAACCATTTCCTTGGTTGTGGGAGCTCCAAGTAGAGCTTTGTGAAGAAAAGACCAATCTTGAAGGTGCATTTTCGTGTCCTTATGTGGTCTGAACTTTGAGGCTGGTGAGAGAGCTCCAAGAGCACTTGTGGTTCTGTTTTGAAGCCTTTTGGGTAAGCACCATCACCTTTGATCATGATTTTCCTTGTTAAAAGAGGAGTCTTGGCATGTAAAATGAGTTGAATAGGTAACTAACATAAACACTGACCTAAAGGAGTGTAAAAATGCATGCTTTAACGTATATGAGTGTTAAAAGAGGAACTTTGGGAGTGATATCTCGCGAAATGCAGAAACTGCATTCTGTCACGAAATATCCGGATATAATATTCGGATATTGATATACGGATATGATATCCGGATATGGATATCCGGATATGGGGTTGGAGATATCCAGATATGGATATCCGGATATGCCCCCGACAAATATCTGGATATTCTGAGAATTTCGAGATGGTCACTGTTCTGTTCATACAGAATGGTACTATGGGGTTATGGACCCTAGATTGGTGAGTTGAACCTCTGTAATAATTAAACTAAGTCAGAATCACTTAGATTAAGGGCTTAAGGCTTTGGGAGAAGCATAATGGCATGAAACGATAAAGAGAACGTTGTCATTATGTCATGAACTCTTAGAATATAAATATTGATATGGTTGCTGGTCTAAACAGATTGTGATTTTGCTGTTTGTGGACTTTGAGCTTGTGTGGACTTTGGCTTGGATTGATTGCTTAAGAGGTAAGCTTTTGTGTCCTCGATTTTGCCATTGTTGGTTCCACCAAACCTCATGGAGGGATGGTTTATATGCATGATATGTTTTCATGTATTGATATTTAAAATGCTATTGAGCTGTTAAGTGCAAATGTCTTATGATATGTATGTGTTATTCCACGTAGACGGTAAGTCTGAGTATGTGGCGTCATACAATATGGTGATTCTGTGGGTGGGTGCAAGTAGCGTCTTGCACTGATTGTAGGTTGTAGACGTATGTAATTCCTGCATGTTCTCTGGCCAGTAGGATTTTGACACACATGACATGATTATATGCTGCATTTCACAGATTTTGGAACTTATACTTTTTTACTGCTTTTGAACTTATATTTGCACATGAGCTTGGGGTGGATAGATCCTAGAGGATCCCTTGTCTTACTGAGATTTCTTTTTAGAGATCCCACCCCACATTTGGGGCACATTTTCAGGTTCAGGTACCTCAGGGGTTGATACTTTGGGTGGCAGGAGGCCGGAGCTGAGTTGAGATATATGATCTTGTGCTGTTATGCTTGGCTGTTTATCATGATTTATTGCCATTATGTCATTATTTGATTTGAGACTCTTTTGGGCTTTGTTGCCTTATTTGGTGAACATGAGGATTGTCCCTGCCACATTGATGTTAGTTATGTTTTTAGTTTGAGTTGTATAAATCATAAGGATATTGTCCGGTCTACGTGTTGTAGTTCCGTGACTAGAAACACATTTATGTATGAGGTATTCCGTTAGTTGTTGAATTGCAATTTACATAAGGTATTGTTTTGAAAAAGGATTTAAATAATCAACTTGGTTAATAATAATGATATCATAATTGAACAGAAAAAGTTAGTTCTGCATTTTAATTAAGCAGCGCTTAATACGATGATATGATAATAAATCGGACATACACGAAGTATTACATTATGAAACATGCAACTTGGTGGAATTAGATTTCGCAATTTATTTTGTTTCTTTTTCACTCACTTTTTTCCTTCCCGTGAGGCGGCTTCTTGAGCTTACCCAAAGCCTACCTCAATTATAATAATAAGTCATTCCTTTTTTTTTTAAAAAAAGAACAAAAGTCAATCTCAATGGTGGTCAAAAATAACTTTAGCTTATTTTATTCTTAATAATTGAACTATATTAGTACATGCATGTTACTTAAGCCACTGTGACGAGGAATTTAGATAAACTGTATTAAGTTATATGTTGAATTCACATCTGTATTCAAAAAAAGAAAACAAAAGAAAGTACATTTACTTACACCTGACCATTTATTGTGTTGCTTATAATGAATAGAGAATATGCTTGGCAAAGAGCAGAAAAATGAAGAAAGGCCACGAAAAATATTAAAATGAGAGTGAGAGATAGAAAGAATAATTTGGGGCCTGTTTGTGTTTTTTTTTATTCTTAAAACTGTTTTGTAGAATAGTTAATGGAATATGTATTTTTGTGTTTTAAAAATTAAAAGGCAAAATACAAAATAAAAATTACTGAGATATTTTCTCTAAATTTGATTATAAACTAAAAAATAGTTATAATTTTTAGAATTAATTTTACAAAACAAGTCTTATTAAGCAGGTTTTTTTATTTTTTATACTGAAAAAAAAAAAATTCGAAAACATAATTCAAACCGGACTTTGGTTTCTATTGTTTTCACCTCTTCACCGGGAATGAACAAACCCATCTTCTTGTTCACAGAGGCACATAAAAAGAGAAAAAAGTTGGACCAGATGGCGGAAAAAGAGAAAAAAGAAAAATAAAAGCGACTCTTCTATGTTAATTTCTAAAAGATATTACTCTTTGGTACCTAAAAAATAAGTAACTCTTAATTTAGAATAAAAAGCAACATTGTGATGCTGAAAATTTACCACCTGGATCGGACTTGTCCTTGTGAACAAAAACATATGACGCAATTATAAATTTCAAAACAAAGAACAAGAATTGTGCATCAAATCCCAATGAAAGTAACATGTTCTCATTTTTCGAAAGCATTTAATTTTAATTGATAGATGAAGGCATGATAAGGTGTATAAAGAATACCTGTTCACGAGTAACATAGTAATACCAGTGAACCATAATTTTTTTCCATTTGGTCCTTCAAGCCTTGGAGCTCAATTTCCTCATTAAACTTATTGAAGTGAATCGGTCCATAAACATGATCGGAACAGCTTTTTATAATTGGGCTGTGATTTTCTTCTGCACAGACTGGAACCACCGTCTTGGATCAGAGCATCTTGCATTTGGATCGCTTTGCCGCTTTATCCATGGGTTTTCTATAAAACGAGATGGAGGTGTACAGACACTCCGACATTCAAGTCAGTTATGGTTCAAGCAGGTTTTATTATGCAGGAGAATATGTGTACCTTTGTGTTAATAAGTATGTATTTATAATAAAGTGATGAGCAGCTTGAGAGATGTTACTTAGTGATTTGTCTTGAAAGCAAAGTACTAGAGCGAGCTTTGATGAGATAAGCTTGTTATTATTGTGGAGCTTGCTGTCATAGAGTCTTTAATATTATGCAACTTGGAGAGATAGCCTTGATGATAAAGATGAGGTTTGCAGCCTTCTTTGACCAAAGACTTTGCTTAATGGTGAAGACCTTTGATTTGAGCTTTGTATTTTGAGCCTTGTATTTGTATAATATTTATCAACATCAACCACATTTCACGTTACGACTTCCATTAGCACATACAAAAACATGTGAAGCGGTCAACACCTCTGGCGCTCCAGTAGCCAATGCAAATCGTGCTGTGCTCCTTGAGAGAGTATTTTGGAAGTGAAAAGGGAAGTATCTATTAGTTTGATGTGGCAGAAGCTATAGTGCTCACAACGTATTGTAAAATAAGAGGTAACATAAAGGAACATAGACAGACAAAAGATAAAAGTAGAGAAATAAATATCTTCTCATATTATAATGTGTATTACTAGGCTCCCATATGAGTACATTTTAGCTCTATTTATAGGCTCCCAATCAGTTACAATATATTATAGAAATCAATCCCACTAATTGCATATAATTAACATATAAGGGTTACAAAAGTTACACAATTTAGGTGTTATGGGCATCCACATTAATATTGTTTATAACAAAAGGAAAGTTATATAGACAAACTTTTTCTTTTACAAATTTAGACTATTTTTTACCTGTAAGACTTCATTAAAAAATATTTTACTGATAAGATATGATGGAGTTTTTAAACAAAATTTTTATAAATATAATATTTTTCTTTTTAGTACATAATAAATAATAAATTATTTTTATTCGGTAACAAACCTCAAAACTAAAAATAGAAGAAAAGCTATATATATAATTATGTTATTTCATCCCAGACGATACACTTTTGGAAATTTTAGTATAAAATTTTTCATTATTTTCTGTTTTTAAAAATTAAGTTAATTTGTGTAATAGTGAAAACGTTTGAGAGTGAAAAGGCTTATGAGACAATAATTTTTTAGATGCTAGACAAAACACAAAATGGATATTAGGAAACATAATAAATAAATAAGAATTGGTATGTACCTAAATTATGAAACATGAAAAAACATGTGAACTTGCAATGTGTCTTCTTATATTAGGTCCACTGAGTTATTTGTGGATAAAAACACACAAACGATATTTGAGCTGGACCAATAACCCTGCTTTTGGGCCTTTATTATGAGAAGGAAACAGTCTTTTGGTAGGCTTAAGATGTTTTCTACGAAAAGAAATGGGTCTTTTCAACTGACTTGATCTGTATCATGTTTGCAATGATCAATAAATCTAGAACCCATATGACAAACTTGATCTTTATATAGACTAATTTGCCAAAAGAAAAAAAGAAAGAAAAATAATAATTTATAATTATTTTATGAAAAAAATTAAAGAATTAACTTTAAGAACAAAAAGGATTTTGCAAGGCAATATAAATATATATATATGGAAATAGTTTTTTTTTTACTTCGATATAAAAAAAAATCTTACTTCCTATTTCGATCGTTGATCTTTACTAATCTAACGATTGTAAATTATTAAATTATACTTATTAATTAATTACTAATCTTTAATAAATTACAGTCGACAAATATACGAAAATTAAAGGTTGAAATGAGGAATAAGACTTTTTATTTTTATTTCGGAGTCAAAAAAATCATCCCTTTATACATATATGGATTTATTATTTCTTTTGTCAAAGGAGATAATCCTACAACGTCGGGTTAAGAGAATTAATGAAGGGAGTTACAATAATTTTATTTAGTTTTTTATTATATGAATTTTATCAAAATACTCTTTATTAATTCTTCAAATATCAAAACGATGTAGTTTTGAGATTGCAGAAGATAATATATATATATATATATATATATATATATATATATATATATATATATATATATATATATACGAAAAAATATTTCTGCAGTTATTGCAGATGAGTTATCTGCATTTATTTCCAAAACGATGTTGTTTTGGTATTGGAATCTTAAAAAATTATAAATATAAAGACTATTATAACTCTTGAAATAAATTAAAATTACAAAAATACCATGATTTTCGCCTCAAAACGACGTTGTATTGGACTTACTGCAGATAACTTGTCTGCAGTAACTGCAGAAAAAGTTAAGTCATATATATATATATATATATATATATATATATATATATATATAAAAGGTGCAAATGATGTTAAAATAAAATAAAATATTTTTATTATATTTGTCCCTTTTATCTATTCTTTTTTCTTAGCAACCAAAAATAAAAGAAGATAATGAGATATTTTATAATTTTTTTTTTCGTTTTTTCTTTCTAATTTAAGTATATTTGAACATGGCGTATATGTTACGTGTTACATCATACATAATCTTATGAACTTTGTAAACACAAGAGTTTAAAAAAAAAGTTTAACTTTCATTAACTTAAATCAATGTTTGTGCAATTTAGGATTTTTGTTTTAGGAATACGATATTATTATTATCAAATAATATTATTATCATATTTTAACCGTTGATCATATTATTATCATATTTTAATCGTTAATTTCTGTTAATCAACAATTTTTATTTATTGTGATTTAATAATTAATTAATAAATTTATTTTAAGAAAATAATAATTATTGATGGACAAAAATTAACGATTAAAATATAATAATAATAATATTTAGTAGTAACAATATCATTTCTTTTTATTTATTTTATAACAAAGTAACGAAAAACTCAAAGACACAACAGAAGGCTCAACATAAACCCCACTGATCTCAATTTTGCAACACACAACACACAACACACAATACACCACTCTCTATCTTTGTTGCTCCTCTCTCTCTCTCTCTTCCATTGCTGGTTGCTGCGACCAAGGTAGCGGCGGCGACTAGGAAGTAAACCCCAATTACTTGTCATATTCGCAGTCACTCATTCCATTAACTGGAAAACAAGGTAATGCCCCCTTCTCTTTAATTCCTCATCACTACACTACGCATCATTTTTCCCCCATTTGGATCTCCTCTCTCTCTTCAGCGATCTTTTCTCTGCTCGCAATTCCTCTCAGAAGTTTCAATACCTGGTTTTTTCCCTTCAATTCGGTCTTTTTTCGCCCCCTTATTAATTATAATTTGTATAACACGAAAAGGGTGGAAATTTAGGGTTTTGACTTTACACCCAGAAGCCAATTTTCCAATTCTGGCACGGATTAGTAGAAAAAACTCTCTGGGAAAGTTGAGATTGTTGGAAGGGGATTCACTTTCACAAGTATATTTAAATTGGAGTGTAGATGTATTTGTGGGTTGATCTGTAACTGTGAGCCCTTTATCTCTTGAATTTCAAGGTAGAAATTTACTACCTGACAATCCATGTCAGAGGCCATATTCTTTTTGAATCTGTTCTATGTATACTTGAATGATAGACCTTGGGTAAATGTTTGTCTCAGATTCATCGGTGTAATCCGTGTGTATCCAGAAGTTAGGTATAAATTTGCACAAAAGAACAAAAATTTTAAATCTATGATTAGTTTTTCTGGATAAGTAATGTTATATATTGTGCGTTGGGATTTTTCATTTGATCCAGGTTTTTTTTTGTTCCCACTAAATTTGCAGAATTTACAGGCTTGATGGCAGCGAAGTTGCAACAGTTGCAGTCTAAAGCATGCGAAGCATCAAAATTTGTTGCCAAGCATGGAACTTCATACTACAAGCAATTGATGGAGCAGAACAAGCAATACATTCAGGAGCCACCTACGGTGGAGAAATGCGACCAGCTGGCAAAGCAATTGTTGTACACCCGCCTAGCTAGGTTATATTTTCTCCAACCTTTTTTTTTTTAAACAAAAAAGACACGATGTTTGTTCAGTTATAATTGAGTGTATTAGATCCTTTAATTTGATATGATTGATGCCAGTGTCTTGTTGATGTCAGATAATGTTGGTGACATTCTTTATGAGAGTTGGCTGTTGCCCTTTATGTTTAATAGCTCCTTCCTTTGCCTGAATTTTTACTGTTGAAATAAAGAGACAAATAAAGGACTAGTATCCTTTGTTTTTTCTAGCAAAGAGCTTCTGGAACGCTGAACTGCAATTGCATTTTTAGTCATTACCTCAAAATGAACTCTTAAGAGGCAACTTTCGAATTTTCAAGACAACTAGAATTGATTGCTCTCAGGTGAAAGGAGCGTGTATATATATATTTATTTATTTTTTCCACACCCTTTTTATTTTTACTTATATATATATATATGGAAAAAATATGTTTACATCCACTTTAAATAAGGTTATCTACAGCTACCTCAAAAATTACGTTGTTTTGATTAATGAAGAGTGTTTCTGTAATTTTAGGTGAATTAATGAAAGGTGTTTCAATAAAATGAATATGATAAAAAAATAAACAAAATTACAGAAACACCCTTCATTATTCAAAACGACGTAGTTTGTGGGGTAACTGTAGATAACCTTATCTAAAGTGGCTGTAGAAATTTTTACCCATATATATATATATATATATATATATATATATATATATGGGGAAGGAGCATATCAGGTGAAAGGTGAAAATGAGCTAATCTTGACCATTTAATCTTACATGGATGGTCTAGAACTCTAGATTAAATTCATTTAAGTAAAACATACCTTGACCATGCATATATATATGGTAAAATCATATCTAAAGTTGTTGTACGTGCAGCAATGACAGGTGTATAGTTATGATTCTCCATATTTAAGGCTTTCACCTTTTGTATGATTATAATTCCTCACATTAAATGCTTTAACCTATATATATGGAAAATTTGTCACTGTTGCACGTAAAGTGGCTGCAGAAAAATCGAACCCTATATATATACATATAATATTGATTGTGTGATATGAATTAGATGCTGCTCATAATGTGCTTGTGATGCTTGATAATCACCTGTCTTTTTAGTCTAGAGCTTGATTGTTAATTGATGTAAATGTGGCCCACAGCCTACACTACATTATTTTATGCTTATCTATTAACATATGTTTGAATATGCTTAATAACAGTGTGTTTCTAAGTTTCTACCAGGATCTTCAAATCAGACTTGCATTTCAAATTATTATGTGCCTTAGCTCCCATCTTTTATGAATAGCTAAGCGAGAGGCTGTGAATTTTGAAAACTTTTGTGCTTGTTCTTGAATGTCGTCACTTACCAAGTGGTTTTGTGTTTTTTCTTATAGCAAATCGAGGTTGTTATATGTAAAATTCTTTACGTTATATTAGTGTTTTGCTACTATGCATAACTCTTCCAATTTTTTTCAGTATTCCTGGTCGTTATGAGTCCTTCTGGAAGGAGCTTGATTATGTCAAGAATTTATGGAAGAACAGGCAAGACCTAAAGGTGGAACACGCAGGTATTGCTGCTTTGTTTGGCTTGGAATGCTTTGCCTGGTATTGTGCTGGTGAGATTGTTGGAAGGGGATTCACTTTCACAGGTTATTATGTCTGAAAATAACCACAAATAACAACTTGGAAGTGTATGTTTTAGCAGGGGGGTTTTATGCTCCTAAGCCAGCTGCTCTGGTCATTTATACGTTGAGTGAATTATGGGGCATTCATTCCACACCCCAATTTTTGTTATTTTGGATTTTTGTTTTTGGGAAAAAAGCTGCGAAACTAGTGGTTAACTTTGATAAGCCTCAATAACCCCCTTTTATTTGAGGCGGGATGGACCATGCATTGTTCTCATATCATGTTGAAAGTTAGTGGTACTCGAGAATGATGATACTACTACAATAATTTTATTTTATTTTTGAAAAAATATTTGGGATAACCTTTTTAACCTCAGCTCTGAAATGAAGTTAAATTCTGTTCATATTTTTCGTAATTTTTCAGGCTTGATGTTGAATTTGGGTTAAGCCACATGCCGGCGAACTTGCGTATCTAAAAGCATGTGACTTGATGATTGTTATCATTAGTTTTTTAAGCTGAGAGAACTGTATCATGAAGTGATAGTATTTTACTAGGACGTATAATTTTCATATTATATGATATAATTGAAATGAAAACTGCTGCATTATATAAAGCAAACATTTGATAGGCAGAGCAATGTGGTTTACTTCATCATGAAGGTGGCTTTTTGACATGGCTTAAAACTTTTCGAGGCCTTTGTCTTGAAAGGTTCTGCGGAGTTTCGCTCACTCGCGCAAGGAAAAGTAGCCCCTGAGGGATCGTGATGATTTTGGATTTCCAAAATCATCTATGTTCTTTTTGATGCGAAATCACCTGCTCTGACAATTTTATTTTAAATAAGTATTTCTAAATAATATATATCCTTTTTTCTTTTATACTACGTTTAATTGTGCATTCCAGAACAGATTTTTTAATAATGTTTATTTGCACAAGTTTGATATTTTCAACTTTAATGTTATGAACACGGTTTCACACAAATGTACTCAGCAACTCTATTTAATTGTGCATAATTTTGTTAGAATATTATCGTTATCGAATAAATAAACACTCCTATTTACTTTAACTTATTTTCGGAGTTGTAGCATTACTCTGTTATGTAAAGATTCTATTATAATGGACAAATAAATATATACGAAAATAGTATTATAGTTCATTAGCTGTAAGACAATTGTAGCTGATATAAACTTCACCACCATAAATATAAATAAGTGAAAATAAAAATTATTCTATATCTGACGATCCGTAAATAAATTTTTTTTTTTTTGTTAAGCAATTATATTAGTTAATTTAAGAGGTCAATTGGATAAATAAATATTAAATGATAAATAAATGTTCATTAAAAAACTGTATGAATTGCTGAATTTTCTGTTCATGATACCAAAAAAAGAGAATTATAGTTTTATGACTCTGAGTTGAGCCTAAATTTAACGAAGAGAAAACGGCTTTTGGTAATTGTAGAAGATAAAGAATGGAGGGATGCATGTGGTAGCTAAATATATCTGAAGGGTGGTTTGGTAATTTGGGAAAAACCAAACGAAACGAAACAAAAGCGTTAGAATTTTGTATAAAAAAAAAAGCGTTAGAATAAAAAGGTTGGGAGAGGAGACTTGAATGTGAACCAATCACGACTCTTTCTTCTTTTATTCCCACAAAAATGGTTGGCCACATTATATCACGCGCCACCGCCGCATTCGCCATCCTTTCTCTTCTCCTCTCCGCCGTCGTCTCCGCCGAGGTAACTCCTCTCTTCTCTTTCATTCATAAATTAACATCGTACCTACACCTACATAGGATTTATGTAATTGGATTCGGAGCATATGAAAAGCGTTGACCTTTTTTTATGATTATTGTTGGGGACAGGCCACGTGTAGCAAGAAATGTATTGCAGAACAATGCGACAGTAAGATTCAATTCAATTCCCTTAATTGATATTCTGTTATTCCATTTTATGATATTTGTTTTAATAATGTTGACACAAAGATTAATAATAATTACTACAGCGATCGGAATCAAATACGGCAAGTATTGCGGGGTGGGTTATTCAGGTTGCCCTGGCCAGAAACCATGTGATGATCTTGATGCTTGTTGCATGGCTCATGATGACTGTGTTGGCAAATTCGGTATTTCTCTTTTTTTCCTTCTTTCTCTTTATCATTCAAGTACAATGCATTCATTCACACATATGATATATCTGTCATCTGATCAATGTTACCATTAAGGTTTTTTTTATGTGTCTCAGCACATTTTAGAGCTAAACCACTTACCGTTAAACTTGACTATTGAGTGTGGGATGGAAGAAATCTTTGTACGCAGCCTTACCTTTTATCATGTAAAGAAGCTGTTTCCTGAATTCGAACCCATGACCTTTCAGTCATGAATGAACAATTTTATCACTGTTTCGGTTCGCCAAAAACCACTCCCCATTAAATTCGACTAACGAGTGTGGGGTGGAGGAAATCCTTGTACGCAGCCTTACCTTTGCATAATTGCAAAGAGACTGATTCTCGGATTCGAATCCAGACATTTTACAGCTGCTGAAAAATAATTCAAGTGTACATTTTGCACAATGGTCCAAATTGGTGGTGTGATCCTTGTTTGGTTTATGTTATTGAATTCTTGAGAGTTTGTTGCACACATGTAAACAGTGTTTATGTCTTTCCAAAATTGCCTTTTTCTGTTTGTATTATCAGGAATATGAGCCTTCTAACTAAATTTCTTAGGGTGGTGTTTTTGTTGAATCAATTCTGTAAATTGTTCAAATGGGAATTCCAATTCTTGGTGTGTATTTGAACTCTTGAAAGCCTGTTGGAATGGGTATTCTATTGTCAGAGACTCAGAAATTTGCTATTTTGCTATATGCGGAAATGCCATTCTCCTCTATGATTTTCTGTTAGCTTGAGACCTTTCTCTTCAAGAAGATTGCATTTGACTAATTAAACATGGTTTTACAGGAATGACTCATGTGAAATGCCATCAGAAGTTAAAGACTTGCCTAACCAAGGTACAGAAATCTGGCAAGGTTGGATTTTCCAAGGAGTGTCCCTACGGTACAGCTGCGCCTACTATGATAAGAGGCATGGACTTGGCCATCTTGCTCAGCCAATTAGGTGACAATGTTCATCATGATCTATAATATTAAGTCTAACCCCCTTATTATAGTCCATCCGCATTAACAAATTTCTCTTGATTCGGGAAAATTGATCTTATGATCCTGTTGAGCCTGGTTAAGCTACTGTTTTTCTTCTAATATGTTGCTATTTGATTTAATTCATTGTATCACAAAAGAATCCAATAGTTTCTTTGCTCAAGGTTCTATCATTGTAGGAAGAAAATAGAAAAATCGTTTTCACAGAGCGATGAAATAGTTAAAGCAAAACATTTCGTTCGAACTTATTTCAACGTGACCAGCTTAAAACTTGATTAAAGCAAAACATTTTCCACAAACTTATTTAAAGGGGAACTATATAAAATTAAGAGCCTATTTGGATCCTCTTTTTTAAGCTAGAAACTACTTATAAGTTAAAGCTAAAAAAAAAGTTTAAAAAAAAACTAAAAGTTATTTGATAATTATTTAAAAATTTTAGTTTAAAAATTACTTAAAAACACATATTTCAAGAAAACTTTCTCTTTATTTCTATAGCTCTTTTTAAAAAAAAAATATACAATTCAAGAAAAGTTTATAAGAGCTTAAAGGGCTTTTAGCTTTTTTTTTCATTATAAAAAAAAGTTTTTCATTATAAGAGTTTTTTTCAAAACCTGTTTGGCCCAACTTCTGCTTATACGTAGTTTTTAGCTTAAAAAATAAGATTCAAATAGACACTAAATATAGGTTATACTTACTAGCATTTTAGACTTACCATTTTTATTACCTAATTGATTATTGTTGGATTAATTTTAAATAACCAGTGTTGTTAAACCCGACTTGGGCATCGACCTAGTCGGGATACTGAGTCACTGGGTCACTGGTCGTGGGACCGGTTGACCCAGATAGATATAAATATATAAAAATAAAAATAAATATGAACATATAAATTCAATTATATTCTCCATATCTAAAATGAATTAAACAAGGTTCACTAAATAAGCTAAAAATCATAAAGTATAAATAAATAAAAATGCATGCTATTATTATGTTTATTTAAATTGCAACTCAGAATTTCCATAAACATACATCTCAATGACATTGAACTCATATTTTTCAAATTGAACTACATTAAAATGACATATGTCATATTCTCTAATTTATTATTCCGCAAATTGCTTCAGTATTGAAAACTAAAATTTGAGGTCATTGTAGAAGAGTATACTAGCAACTAAAATTACAAAAAGTTTTTAAAATGAGTTTAACATTTTTTTTTTGATAAGATGAAACAGTTTTGATTTCTTGGTTTTTTTTTTTTGTTAAAAAGATGCATGACCCGATCAGGTTATCAGTTTTGACCGAGTTTTGCTGATTTTGTCCGAATTTTGATACTTGACCCGAATCGATAAGATGATCGGTTCACCGGATTCCAGATCAACCCAGCGTGATTTAAAATTGATCCGATGACCAATCAAGGCAATAAATATGATAAGGTTAAAAAGGTGGCAAATATAACCACCTAACACAACATGGCATCTTGTGGTTACATGAGGCTGTCGTTATTTCACATTCATGACTCTCTATTGCAGTATTGCCACATTCCAACTATTCATTTATAGAAAACTAGTGTAAAATTGACGGAATAACACAATACTTTATTTCTCTATCTTGGGGATTGGGGAGGCAATGACTTGCAATAATGATTCGAAGAACTTGTGACATGATTTCGCTTTCTGTGACAAGGAAGACTGGCGGAAGTTAGATCAGATCATCCAACTAATCTGACGGCAAACTTTAAATACATAGATGGAAGTAATATTATCAAAATTATTTTACATGTTTACAAAATTCAAAAATTGTTAATTTTTAAACTTATGCATTATCATATAAATTTTTTTTACACAAGTCTATTTATAATTGGGGGAGGGTTATGTTTATATTTTTTTTAGGAACTCTTATAAGTTACACTGTATATTTCGAGGAGTATACTCACTTAAAAATATATTTTCCGAAGTACATAATTTAATTTGTAAATAAAAATATTCGTAAATATAATTTATCCCTTATAATTGATGTGCATATCGTGTTATGATAAGTATTTAGATTTTTTTTATTCCAATGACATTTTCATAATTTTATGTTTTTAATTATATTTTTAGAGTAAATTAAGACCATATAAAATAATGTTTCAGATTTCTGTTGAGGGTGGTTAAACATTTCTTATTTATTTCGATAATCATATTTGAGACCGTGCATTTTTTTTTTTTAATTTCAGTTTTCTATTTGGTCTAACTTTTTTGTGTTTGACATTGTGAATGTAATAATTTTTAAAAAAATATCCATATAATTTTATCTATTTCTTTTGGCATTCCCTTTATATAATTTTATCTACTAAATAAAGATCAATTGTCAATTGTCAATGCTTACAAAAAAGAAGAAGAAGATCAATTGTCAATGATTTTTGTTCTTTAATTTTTACTCATTAATTTTTTTTTTTTAAATATTCTAATCTGTTCATTGCTTTGCAACTATCTGATTCTGGGCGGGTCCAAGATTAAGACTTTAAATCTCTCCCAAAGGTGGTACTGAGGAGATTCGAACACATGTTCTCACCTCCACCTGTTTAGCTCCCATACGTCAATTGAGCTACTACCATTTGATTATTTTTACTCGTTATTAGTTAGCACAATTACGAAAATTAAGTTTACGTAGGACATATTTACCAAAAAAAAATAAAAAAAATTTACATAAGACAAATTCTATAAAAGTAATTATACATATTGAACATTGAATTTTGTAATTATTTCATATTTTGCCAATTGAATTTCTAGAACAAAGTAAAAAGATCAACTGTCTTACCTGTCACACAAAAAGGAAAAACTGTTGAAAATCTAACAGATTGTTGTCACTTGTCAGGCAGTAACGGCAGACATGTGTATTATTAAATTAACATATCAAGACTCAAGAGCTAAGATATGTATTAGCCCAAAAATAAACTAGTAAAAATAATAAATAAATCGAAAGAAAGAAGAAAAATAAATAAAGGATATAATATAAAAGTACGTGGAGTGAGACCATATAAATAGATCACTAGAAAAATACAAATTTTATAATTTTTATGTAAAATAAAATAAAATTATCTCATATATATTAAAATGATAGGATATCGTAACAACCAATTAGTGTTACTATTAATATTATTACCAATCAATTTCACCATTAGATCGATTATGTTGATCCAACGATTATACTTATTTTCATCGTTGTATGGTTATGTTTCCTCCTATTTAATGTGAAAACATTAAATATGAAAAATCATAACCATACAAAGATGAAAATAAATATAAAGTATTAAATTTGAAGAATCATAACCATACAAAATGAAAATAAATATAATCGTTGGATCAACATATCAAGCTAACGATGAAATTGATTGATAATAATACTAATTAGTTGTTACAATACCCTTCTCTTATATTAAAAATTAAATCTCAAAATAAATTGAGGGGAGGGAAATGTGAGGTGAGGTCCATGAGTTATTTCCATGCACCTTCCCATACGCAATTTACTCGTTTGCGTAGAAATTTAAAAAAAAAAAAAAGGTTTCTTCCATTCCTAAGCGTTTGTCGCGTTTGGACGAAAGTTCAATTCCATAATATTATACTCGTTTCGTATTCCCTCTTCCTTCGCTTGCAAGATCCAATTCTCTTTTTCTTCTCCTTCTTTGTAACAAAGCACAAACCAAAACTTCTTTAGTGCTTTGATTTTAAAAGATCACTGATTACTGATTAGAGTCCCCACAATCCCTTCAAGCATGTTGCATAAAAGCTTCAAGCCAGCGAAGTGGTACGACTTCAATCGATTTCACTTCGTAAGGTTTTGATTCGAAGCAATAGTTAGAGGATAGGATTTTGTTGATTTGAATTTGTTTTTGTTTTTGTTTTGTTTTGTTTGCTGCAGCAAAACGGCATTGAAGCTCGCCGTTTCACGGATAAAACTTTTGAAGAATAAGAGAGAAGCTCAGGTGAAGCAACACAAGAGGGAGTTGGCTCAATTGCTTCAGTCTGGTCAGGACCAGACTGCTAGAATCCGGGTAACAAAAATTAACCTTAAATCAAATCATAAATTAAAAAAAAAAAAAAAAAAAAAACACCTTTTCATTAATTTACTTTTTGTTGTTTTTCTTAGGTGTTATGTCACAGTTGATAAGAAAGAAATGATGAATGATAAACTAATTGTTTTCTTTGTCTTTTTTTTGTGTGTGTTCAGGTTGAACATGTTGTAAGGGAAGAGAAGACCATGGCAGCTTATGATCTTGTTGAGATATACTGTGAACTTATCGCAGCACGCTTGCCCATGATTGAATCACAAAAGTATTTGAATTGAAACTCAGAGATATTAATTTTTAGCACGTTTTAATTTTGCCTATATTATTTTTTCCAAGTGTGTTTGTTGTCTATTTATTATTTTAGGGGGAATATCATCTTTTCTTTTTTCCTTTTGTAAATTGATCTGCCTGGAATCCTTTTAATTGTTTACTGCTTTTTTTATGGATAATGTTATATATATAGGTAAAATCATATCTAAAATTGCTGTACGTGCAGCAATGACAGGTGTATAGTTATGATTTCTTATATTTAATTCTTTCATCTTTTGTAAGATTATGATTCTTCAAATTAAATGTTTTAACCTATATATATATATAGAAAATTTGTCCCTGCTGCACGTAAAGCGTCTGCAAAAAAATCGCACCCATATATATATATATACACACACACACACATATATATATATATATATATATATATATATATATATATATACTTAAATCTTATTTTTATCCTTTTCTCAAACTTTCTGTACCTTTCATTTGGGTTCATTTAGCACCGATCCCAAGTTTGGGATAAAGGTGTTATTGATGTGGATGTTGAAATTGATTTGCCTGGAAGTTTATATTCTGTAATTTGGGCAGTACCACTGAATTTGCTTATGTGATTAATTTTTTTAGGATTTGTCAACAAACTGTGTGATCACTTTAGGAGAATCTAATTCTATTATACTTTGAAGAGTAAAAGATACTTGTTTAATTGAGGTGGTTCTAGTCAGTAGTCAGATTAGGGCTCGATTAGAGATGTAGCAAATTATGTTAAATAAACAAGGGGCTGGCCTTGACCCTTGAGCCAATTTAACATCTCGGTATCTAGTATCTCAGTCCTGGTAATTCTGATCCCATGTGAAAACTATAGGCTTTATACCAAGATATATACCATTTATCAATGAGTTTTTATTTGCATTAAGATATTATGGGAGAATATTAAATCGTGAATTCGGTTCAATAGCAAAGCCCCTGGATCAAAACCTTCCTCAACTGATTATGTAACATGCTAGTGACACCTTTTAGCTTTATTCCTAATGATTTGAGGCATGACAGCCGTGACTTACTGAATTTTCAGCTTTGTTGTTAAAATCATGTTTAAATTGGTGTTTTATTTCAGTCATTCACATAAATATTTGTGATGCCAACACTTATATCTTTATTTTGTCTTCTGCTTTGACCTTGTGTGTGTCTGAAGGGATTTCTGCATGATGGTTTTTCTTTTTGAAACTATTGATCTTGCAATCTATGAGTTTGTGGATTATGATTGTGCATTCTGATTGCAGTGATCTCATTATCATTTTCTTTTTTAAACTTTTTCAGAAATTGCCCCATCGATTTGAAGGAAGCAGTCTCAAGTGTAATATTTGCATCTCCAAGATGTTCAGACATACCTGAGCTCATGGATGTCAGGAAGCTTTTCACGTCTAAGTATGGAAAAGAATTTGTCTCAGCTGCTGTTGAATTACGCCCTGACTGTGGTGTGAATCGCTTGGCAAGTTTCTCTACCTGCTTGAAGTTGGATAGGAGCATGTCAAAGCTCACTTTTTTTTCTTCTAATTTAATGTTGTCTTTTCAGTTGGTTGAGAAATTGTCTGCCAAAGCACCCGACGGTCCGACCAAGATAAAAATACTGGCTGCAATTGCCGAGGAGCATAATATCAAATGGGAACCCAAATCATTTGGAGAAAATGATGCGAAGTTTTCTCAAGATTTGTTGGTAGGCTTTGTTCATATGGATTTTCTTTAGTTTCTATTAATATAAAATATACGTTTTTTGTGTTATATTAATTTTGACATTACTTATATGTTTAGGTTGGGCCAAGTACATTTGAGAAGGCTACTTCCGTGGAACCTTCTCAAGTCCATGTTCCACCTGTTCATGATGAAAAGGGTCCTCCTAATTTACATGCTTCCGTGCAACTTAAACCAATGCATGATGCATCTACAAATTCATATGAGCAGAATGCAAGTGGTTCTGCTAGAAAGGCCGGTGGAAAACAGTCAACAACAGCAGGCATGTCTAATCCAGAAATCAGATCTTCAGGTAATTTTTATAGACAGTACTTGCAAATGGATTTCTGGGCTTCTGTCCTTCTGTTCTGTGTGTTAGCTTAATATTTAGAATTTTTTTTTACAGGAACTGGAAGTCAAGAAATGGATTTTAGAGATCCATATTCTGAAAACAGGAGTGATTTTCCTATGGGTAGGCAGAATAGGAAAATGGAATTCAAGGATGCTGCCTCTGCTGCGCAGGCAGCTGCAGAATCTGCAGAACGTGCAAGCATGGCTGCAAGAGCAGCTGCTGAACTTGCTGAACTTTCAAACCGTGAAAACATGACGAGGCAGTATTCAAGTGGATCACATAGTTCTTCTGGCGGCGGGTTAACAGATGAAGTACCTCAAGAATATGCTTTTCATGATGAAAAGCATCTTTCTACAGGTTCTGTTTATAGCACTTTCCATAGAGGCAGGCCTGGGATGCACAATGAACAAATTAGTGCCAGAGAACAGCATAACCTGGTAGGAACGCCCAATGAATATTACAGGAATAGTCATGAGAATGGGGGTAAACATGCCCAGTCAGCTTCATTGATGTCGGGTAGTTCTTTTGGTGATGAGAAACCACTTACCAAGAGTTCCCAAATGGCTGATATATATCAGCATAATAACTCATTTGAGCAAGAGAATAGTTACTTGCATGAAGTGAGCATGAAAAAGCAAGCAAGCAGAACTGAAGAAGATTTCGTGACCGAACTGCATGGTGATGGTGATTTGAATTCCGAAAACAATTATCACTTTGGAGATGCATGGACAAACAGACAATCTAGAAGAGCTTCTTCGTCTCATCTCATTACTCCAAATGATGATCACAATGATAATTTGACCTCGAATGATTGGAAGATGGGGAACAAAGCTGCGGAAGACCTTTTTGTTACTGATGAAGTAAACACTCAGAGAAACACTGTGGAAACAAGTTCTTATAATGACACTTCTGTTTTATTTGATGATTCTGGATCAGAGGAGGATGATTATAAATTTGATGTTGATAAAAAATACAAGGCTGAGGGATCTGGTTTGTTTGTCTCTTCTCCTGGTGGCAAATCACAAGTTGATACATTCGAAAATAAAAATTCTTGGAACCATGGACAAAACATTGACAAGAAAGAGACAAGTTCCAGTACACAGTCTCATTTTTCTGTGGTTTCTGAAAGATTGAATAAGTCTGCAGTTTCTTCTGAAAAAGAAGACTCATTGGGTGTCACTTTTGATGATTCGGATGACCAAGGTTCAGATAGTGAGTTGGATTTGGTTAAGTCTGATGTTTCTGGGACCTTTAATTATGGGAATTCTGTCCTTGATCAGATTGCAAACCATGGGGCTCTGGGGTCCTCATCAAGAAATGATAAAAATGTGGGTACTGACACAAAGTCTTGGTTGTCACCATCTCCAGTTGGTTCAAATATCGTGGAAGAACATTCTGAGAGAAAGGTAGACGACAATACTGTGTCAGAAAAGAATTTTGGCTATGATGATTCGCCAAGCAGTCGGTCATCTTCAAAAGGAAGAAACTCTATATTAGGTTTGGATCTGAAGGCAAACATCCATGCACCGCAGTCACCTGATACTTTGAATGATACTGAAGCTTTGGAGGAATCTCGTATAGAAAGTGGTAAGGAATTAAACTATGGAACTTTGAAGGGTGGTTTTCGTAATAAAGGTTATAGGCGACCACCTTATATTAAGAATACATTGGATGAGGTTTCATCTTCATTGGGGGACATTTCAGTCCAGAATGAAACATCTTTGCCTTCGGTGAGGACTTCAATCACTTCTGATGCTCCTGTTCAGGACAAATACACGAGGGAAGTGAGCAGAGGAAATAGAAATGTTGGCTTGAGAGCAAACAACAGAGCTTCTGATTCTGATAGTTATGATCTGGTTGCAAGCTCAGAGGAGATTGTTACTAGTACTCATGAACCTCGCATTCAGAAAAAGCAAAGTGAAGCAAAAAAGAAATCAGTTACATACTTTGATTCTGATAATAGTGATTCTGAGGATGGACATCCTAAACAAAATTCAGCTATTCTGGCCCGTCCTGTTGGTGGAATATCTCGAAGGACATCAGCTTCTTCAAAAACTGGTACGGGTTTGAGTTCGAAGGATGCTCCTGTGACTCGTGGTGCAGGACTTGGATGGAAATCTTCAGGGGTTTCTTTTGAGAGTAAGAATCAACAGGCCTCATCCACAATGAAGAGCTCTGAAAATTGGGCAGGTTCTAATCCTGGATCAGCAGAAAAGGAAGCATCTAAGCCAATTTCAGAACCAAATAGATCCTTGAATGAGGAAATTAGGAAATCATCTGCAAGGGTGCAACCTTCAAGTTCTCTTCCTGAAACAGTGATACAAGATAGTGAAGTGGGCCAAGAGGCTTCAAAATCTTCAAATTCTGATGTAGATACTCCATCTAAGCAGACGGCTGGTCACGTTCATCCAAAGTTACCTGACTATGATTCCTTTGCTGCACACTTCATGTCTCTCAAAAAGGGTCGTCAATAAATTTCACTTGCTTGTGCATAACAACATGGCTTCTCGTAATTAGTCTTAGTGGCTTATCTTTCTTTTACAGGCTGTATTGTTACATATAGATGCGTGATTTAATATTCAAATTACATGAGGAATAAAGATGCTACATGATTTATTTATTTTTTTTTATTTTTTTGAGTCGAGGTATAGGTTTTACTATCTCATTTTTGGTACATCCTTATTTCAGGACTGCTACAAATAGATGAATATTTCGTGTTGTATATATTCATTTGTACACTTTATTTATCACTTTAGTTATATGTTGGCAGGATTATTTCAGAAGTAAATGTTTACGGTTGAGGCCATTTCATTAAGTCAACTTACGTGGCATTTGAACCTAGAGTAAGGTGGCGTTTGGATTTATTTATTTATTATTAGTTTATATAACTTTATTTAATTATAAAAATGTTATTTTATCTTTACATTCCTACCCAATTCTAAGATGTTGTTAAGGAAATGGTAAAAATTATATTATATTGCTTTTACTATTTTATTCTATTTGTTCTGAACATTCTATTTTTTTTTTTTGGGAAGAAGGGAAAAACGAATAGAATTTTTATAATTATTAAATGAAAAAATGTCAAATAAATTGAGAATAAAATTTAAACCAAACACCACTCCATTGAAGAATTTGCTTAAATCCACTTTCTACGTGAGAAGTTGAGATGTTAACTTAAATACAAATCAAGTTTGTATTATCAAAATGTTGTCATCTCAGCTATGTTAGAAATCATAATTCATTTTATTGTCACATTATCAAACAGAACTATTCTTAAAAATGGACCAAATTGACTAAAGCAGTAACTTAATAAATTAATATTTAAAAACTTGACATTGGGTTTAAAGAATTTGAGAACAAAAGCAAAATAAATAAAAGTTTTAAGAAACTAGTATAAAATAAGTAAATTTCATAAGATAAAGTAACATTTTATTGTTTGACAGACCAGTCGCAAATGTTTTTTTTTTCCCTAAACTTTTTGAAAACCTTGTATTAAATGGTTTCAAGTGAAATTAAATAATTTGAAATAATGTTTCTTAAAAATGTTAAATTAAAGATCTTATAATGAACTTAAATAAATTATCAAATGATGGTAGCTCAGTTGATGCATGAGAGATGAGCAAGTGAGATGAGAGCATGTGTTTGATCTTTTCCAATATTATTTCTGAGAGAAGTTTAAAGCCTTAATCCTGGACCTATCATGAACAAGATTGTCTCCCATGAAAAATACAGGTAATTTATCTATAAATAAATAAAATAAAATTGAAAATAGACTTTTCTATAAAAAAAATATTTCACATGTTGACATTAAATAAATAAAGACTTCCTTTAACATACAGCACATAAATGATCAAATAGTTAAAACTATATCAAACTTTGCAGAATCAAATGATAAAAACGTTATATGAACTCATAATTTATTCAATTTAATTAGTTTTTGAATTTGGTTCTTTTAACATGGATAAGCACTCTGCTGTAAGAATTGTAATGAATATCTGGACATAGATGAATCCAGGTGATAATTAAACTTATACATTTAGGAATGATAGCAATATTTGGACTTTTTGACCCTTTTGTCTCTCATTAATTAAAAAATAACCAATTTTTTCATGACCTAAAATATTCCATCAATTGCTCCTATTTGGCCGTTGACCGAAAATTTAATCGATTACAATATGAGCGTAATCGATTAAACATTAAAAAAAACCTTAACTTTTGTCCACGCAAGTTAACCGATTACACTAGTCGATTAAATTGTGGCAGAAGTAAAATTAAGGGGGAAAAAATTCAAGGTTGAAAAAAATATGAAGCCAATATGAAAATAGCCAAAAATTTCGTTCAAGAGCATCACTTCCATTCATGTCTACAAGGACCTTGCGACGAATAAATTTTTATTACTACTGTTGCACCAAAGATTCAGTGCATTCCATCATTGGGAGCATTACATGTCAGTCAAAATTCTCTTTTCTATGCTAAATTTTTTTCTCTCCTCTGATGTGTAATGCTCCCATTGGTGGGATGCACTGAATCTAGATGCAATAGTAGCACCAAATATTTATTCCTTCGCGACGGGGAGGTCTCTTTGTTACGGTTACGTCAACTTCACCTCTCCCCAGGGGCGGATCTACATGGGGGGTTAGGATGGGCTCCCGCCTTCCTCTAAAATATAAAAATATGTTCTACTATATTATGTGTAACATGGTCTAAAAAAGAAAAATTTTGAAAGTGCTTTTAAAAAGAGAAAGACAAGCAATGTTATTTATAAGAAAAATGTTTCACCCGTTCATTGCACCCAATTAGAGATAACTATTATTTATCAGATTCAACCTGCCAATATATATGGCAGTTTTGTTCTTGGTCTGCTACCCTCCCCAATCAATGTAGAAAGTTGGTTTTTTCGTTGTATACAAAGAAGAGTTCAGCTAGTATGCATATTCACTCTACCTGTCAAATTTGTCTAGAATTTGATTTTATATTGATTGATTATCTAATTTTCTTTTTATAATCATTTAAAATTTGAACAGATTGTCATGTCAAAACTCAAGAGAAGAGTATTTAAGTTTTGACTTTGTTGGCAAAGAAAAAAGCTCAATAATAGTTATCAATTATTAGTTGGGACCAAATGCTAAAAATAAAGAACATACTAATTAATTTACTGTGTCTTCTGCTAAATAACAATTAAGGGAGAAAATAAGATTCTAACGAAATTAAAGAAAGTGTAATTATAACACCAGAAGGCACGAAGGTAAACAATAAAAAATTGATCTTACAAATAAAATATAGGGTCTTAAGGCTAATTCTTCATTGAAATAGAGGGTGCAGTGGACCACTGTTATCGGAAACAAAAAATTGACATTCCAACCAAAAAATTGGCAAAAAATTCTGTAAATTTATTAGGTTATTTTTAATAGGTATTTTTATATTCTTAGCGTGATCATCCAATTAAAACTGGCATTACCTTTTCATAATAATAATATAAATTTTCGTCGCCCGTGGTACACGGGATACAGAGAGATAGTAACTTGTTCTTCAGTTTCCTATTGCCTGTAATATGTGTGCAGTGTCAATTGCAATTCCTTGATATCAGCTCTTTGCAAGCTGCTCTGCCAGATTCCCAGTTACCACCCACCTTATATAGTGGTGTTGCTGAACCATAGCTCCCTCAAAATACAGTGAACCCTTATATTTCCTCTGTAGGACAAGGTTTTATTTTAAGGGCTTTGGATTCATCATGCAACAATATTAATTTTTTTTTTCCTACAAAGAAAAGATAAAATAAATAATAATAAAAAAAGTTGAAGAGGCACACCATTCAATGACTTTGCCTTGTCTTTAGTAGTTGCATGACATTAATTTTATACCTATAACATGATTCATATTTATCCCTTTATTTTATATAGTTGAAACTTGAAACTATATAAAACCTTAAACCCAAAACTTTAAAACTATAAGTTTATGTTTTTTTTTTTTTTTTTTTTTTATAATTTTTATAGTCTCACTTAATTCATTTGTATTTTGTAACCTACTTCAAATTTTATCAATTACACTTAAACAAAGTTGACAAGTGTTAGCTATAAATTACGACTATTTTTAATGGCTTAGTCTTTATAATATTTGAGGTGAAGGCTGGATATTAGTGCATGGTAAGGGGCCAAATGAGTGCCAATCAGCCCAAAGGTAAAAAAGAGAGAGAAAGAGGTAATTTGATGATTTACTATTCTCTTTTATTATTTTTACTGCAGTTTGAAAGCAAGATCAATTCTTTGAAAGCAAGATCGAATCTGAACCATTGGATGAACAAAGAGATGGATGGACAGCAATGCATTTTGAGGCAGCTTTTTAGTTTTTAGTTAAATAGGAGTCTGAGTCATTAGGGTCAGACACCGTTCTTTAGTTACAGTTTTTAGTTTGAATCTTTGTAATTTCGTTCTTTGAATCTGAGTGTTGAGAAATTCCTTGAAAGCTGGATGCTAATTCTTCAATTCTTGTACTCGAAGTGCATTGACAACGCACCTTCAAGGAAAGGAACCGCGGATCTGCATACGAGCTACTGTTTTCACACTTCTGCACGCTTTCTTCCTAGCTCTAGTTTAGGAACCTTCACTCTTGAAGAACCGGTTTGTAACTTGACTTGAGTTTTCTTTAATGAATGTTTGTAAAGCTTGTTTCTTTACTTTTAGATTTGTAATATTTTTGAATATGGGTTTCTGATCTTTTCCTTTCTGGGATTCACGATGATTGGGTGATCTTTTATTTTTCTGAATACTGTGATGGCTTGCTTTAGTTTCATTTGATTAGCAAGATTTTGATTTAAGTCCAAGAACACCATGGGAATGGATCTTGGAATATTTTTGCATAATTGTGATTGGGAAATCAGGATATGTCCCTTGTTAATTGAACCCTTGAGGTTAGGGATAACCCAAGGAGGTCTTTGATACAATTTTTAAAAGATTTAGAAGACTTTGGGAAAAGATCCTTCTAAAGATTAAAATCTGGAACTGGGAAGTTTTAGCTAAAATAGCCATAGTAGTTCTAATTCTGATCTTAAAGTGCCGTAGCCGTTATAAAATGCAGGAATGCGAAATTTTTCCTTCATCCATGATTCAAGAATTCCAGAACCTTATAATTGTTACATTTGTGATTAGATATTCCTCTGTAAAATTTTGTTTAATACAAGTCTGATAAATACCTTGTTTCATTTAGAATTTTCTTAGTTTTAAAAGATTGATTACTTAATTTCAAGAAATTAGAAATTGAAATTAAAAAAGGAAAACTAAACAAACCGTTCCCTGAGAACGATAACTCTTTCTTTCGAAAATTACTACCCAACAACAAGGTGCAATCTATTGTATTTTTTTGGGTTACGTAGTATTCTATTTTTATTTTTATTTTGGAGATTATCATCCTTGGGATGGCATCCTCCTGCACTAAGCGGGCACATCCAGTTGGAATGGTAGAAAACTCACGCAGGTCCCAATCTTGATCTTCTAGTAGCTTCTCTATAGCCATGAATGACTTTTATACGCCAGTCTCGTTCAAAGCCTTTGAATCCGGGACACAAACTCATACAAAGGGTGCAAGTGTAGTATTCTAAATTTTGAATCCCTTAATTAAATAATGAAATAATGAACTATACTGACATAAACATATATAAAATCGAGTAAAATGTCAAATGTTTGAAAAAGAAAACAAAATAAGATTAAGTAAAATTCATTAGTTACATTGCAATTAACGGCACTGATTAAGGACGTACAAAATAATTAAAAAATTGAACTGAACCGAACTGCATTTAAAATAATCGATTTTTTTTTTGGAGATACACAGAAACATTAAACAGACAAAAAAACAAAAACTAACAAATTCTGGGAGTAGCAACTCCCTTCTGGTCATTGTAGACCAGCAAAGTATAATCTGATGGAGGACTATAAAACACTTGCAGATTCCAATCCTGGAAATGAACTTGCTTAGTAAGCCAGTCTGCTACCGAATTTCCTTCTCTAAACACATGCTGAAATATCACCCACGGTGGCGGAGCCAGACGAAAAGTTTAGGTGGTGCCAAAAAATTTTAACATATCAAATTATCAAAATATTTATCATAATTACATAAATTAATTAGGAAAAAAATATATTATGAATTCTAACATAGTTATTTAAAGGGTTCGCTTTTTATGCAGTTACTGCAAATAAGTTATCTGCAGTAATGTGAAAGAATCCTAACTATAGTGAATCAATAGTAATAAAGAAAGAAAAAAAAATATAAGGGTAAAAATTTACACAATTATTATTGTTGATTTAATTATTAATGATTAAGATTATGTTAAATAACACATGAGACAATGCATTTTTCGAATCCTTAAATGTCAACATCTCTTGGTTCTGCTGATGTTGTCCACATTTTGCCAACAAGTCAGCAGTGTGATTATCCATCCTGGGGATTTTTCAAATTTGAACATTCCACGAGAAATTAAGGAGGTCGCGTATGCGCCCAACCAGAAGAGAAGTTTCCAGCGTCACTGTTATTGGATATTCATGACGAAGCCAAAATTGCCCAAAAGAATAAAGCAACATCAAATCTTGTTAAGTCAAGGATTTGGGCGCGACCGGTCAAGTCTAACAAAAAAAAAAAACCTTTGTCTAAAAGGAAATAGAGTGGCTATGATATGTAGCATTTCCTGTCCTTTATAGAGAATATGAATCATATTTCTCTCATGCAACTATATTAAGAGCACTGAAATTTCCCCAACCAAAGCATATCTATTCTGAACTTTTTGAAGTTATCACCGAAAATTTCAATTCAGGTATGCCTATATACACGTACACTTTTGTACTAATCATGCCTAATAATATGTAGCAGCTCTTCCAGGTCCAATGCTAGAAAAACCATAAATACATGTTATATTATAAAGTCTCTTTTTCAAGGTCAACAATTTCAATAATTTCTATTTTCTAAGTCTGTATCTCAGAACAAAAGGGAATCATAGCCGGCTACACTTTAGATGCACTATAATATTATTGTTTTTTTTTCAGTTCATAAGTTGTGTGGGAAGAAGCAGTTCTATACAAACATCTTAACATGAACTTGTAGGGTAGAATGCACAGGACTTGTTAACATCTAGGGTTTTTCTCTCAAAACCTTATAGATTATAGTGTTGGTGAATTGCAGAGAAATGGAATTCATCAAAGATCCATCAATTTACCGTAATTGGCCAGTCATATTGCATAGTGAGGAATTAAACGAGGTATAGTTACAAACAAACATATCTTGAAATTTTTCATTGTTTTCATTCATGGTGTTCACACAAACACACACACACACACAAATATATGTATAAAAATCATTCATCACTCATGTCAACATGTGTTGGTATCTAACTCAACATTGTGTGGCAGTATATACTAGAAACTGCTATTTACCCTCGAGAACCAAAGCCTCTCAAAGAGCTGAGGGATGCCACTCAGAATCACCCTTCATATTCATTCAGGGGCTTCTTAGCTACGTCACCTGATGCGGGTCAACTAATCACCTTACTTCTGAAGCTGTTGAACCCCAAAAAGACAATAGAAGTGGGAGTGTTTACTGGGTACTCACTTCTCCTCACTGCTCTCAACATTCTGTTGAATAAACGTTAAATATGGAGTTATGTGTCAGTTTAATTTTTAATGGGTTTAATTCAGCAATCAATTTAGTTTTTAATGGGTTTAATTCAGCAAATGTTAAATGTCAGTTTTATGTTTTTAAGTTTTTGAAATTATGTGAGTTTATTGTGATGTTAAGTGTCTTTATTGTAGAGTTACAAGTTTTGTAATTTAAAAATCTATTGTTTGAATGTAAAAGTGACGACTTCTGCCTTAGTAAAAATCCTTTGTTTTACTCTTCTCCTAACAAATTGGTATCAGAGCTATGGAAAAGGGGGAGTGATATGGCACTACCTAAGTTGACGAAGGAGAACTACGAGAATTGGAGCATCCAGATGAAGGCTCTTCTCGGATCCCAGGACGCTTGGGAGAATGTTCAAGCAGGTTATGTAGAACCACAGGATACTGGAGGCTATTCGGCGGCTCAAACTAAAGCGTTGAAAGAGACGCGTGCAAAAGACAAGCTGTCGTTATTCATGCTCTTCCGAGCTGTAGACGAATTCGGGTTCGAGAAGATAGCAAATTGTGAGACCTCAAAGGCAGCCTGGGACATCTTGGCAAATGTCTATAGAGGAGCTAACCGGGTTAAACAAGTCCGGCTTCAAACCCTTCGTGCCGAGTTGGAGGGAATGAAGATGAAGGACACGGAAGGAGTATCCGGGTTCGTTGCCCGGGTTCAAGGAATTGTGAACCAGTTGAAACGGAATGGAGAAGATATACCTGACACCAGAGTGGTGGAGAAAATCTTGAGATCTTTGACAGACCAGTTCGAAAACGTGGTTTGTGCGATAGAGGAGTCCAAGGATCTATCTACACTCACCATTGACGAGTTGGCGGGTTCCCTTGAAGCGCATGAACAAAGAAAGAAGACGAAGGAGGAAACTCTTGAGTAGGTACTTCAGACCAAAGCAACAATTAAAGATGAGAAGATGCTCTATTCTCAAAGTTTCCGAGGTAGAGGACGTGGCCGCAGTGGACGAGGTACTAGCCGTGGTGGTAGAGGTCGAGGCCGAAGTTAAGAAGTGTATGGTGATGAGGTAGGACAGTCAAATCAACAAAACTGGAGAGGACGAGGACGAGGTCGACGAGGAGGTCGGTCACATTATTCAAACATCGAGTGTCACAAATGTGGAAAGTTTGGTCACTATGCGAAAGATTGTAACTCGGACAAGTGTTACAACTGTGGCAAAGTCGGACATTTCGCAAGAGAATGCAGAGAGGAGAAAAAGGTGGAGGAGACGTCCAACCTAGCCACAGAAGGCGAGATGAAGGATGGTGTCTTGTTAATGACACACAGTGAAGGAAGTCCTGACGATGACATGGAGTGGTATCTTGACACGGGTGCGAGCAACCACATGTGCAGACATAAACACTTCTTCAAGGAGATGATAAAAGTGTAAACCGGACATGTTTCGTTCGGGGATGCCTCAAAGGTTGAGGTAAAAGGCCGAGGTACGATCTGTTTCCTACAAAAGGACGAGTTAATTGGCTCAATTCGAGATGTGTACTATGTACCCGACCTAAAAAGCAATATTTTAAGCATGGGTCAACTGATGGAGAAAGGTTACTCGGTTATTATGAAAGACCGGGTATTGTATTTGAAAGATGAGCAAGGTCGAATGATATTCCGAGTTCAAATGGGTAAGAATCGTATGTATAAACTGAATTTGAAATGTGTACAGGTTGAATGTTTACAAGCCGAGGTAGAAGATAAGGCGTCACTTTGGCATCTCCGGTTTGGTCACCTACATTATGGTGGTCTAACCAAGTTGGCAGAGAAAAAGATGGTGGACGGGTTACCTGACATAAACTTTGAAGGAAAGTTTTGTGAGAGTTGTGTACTTGGCAAGCATGCCAGGACCACGTTTCAGAAGATGGCAAGATTCCGGGCTAAGCAACCTCTGGAACTAATACATACCGACTTGTGTGGACCCATCAATCCGGGTTCCTTCAGCGGTAAGAAGTATTTTATTTTCTTTATTGATGATTTCTCACGGAAAACTTGGGTTTACTTTCTGAAGGAGAAGTCCGAGGTGTTTGATGTGTTCAAAAAGTTCAAGGTGATGATTGAGAAAGCAACAGGAAGCTATATCAAATCGGTGTGGTCTGACAGAGGTGGGGAACATACCTCAACATCGTTTATGTCGTTCTGTGAGGAATAGGGGATAAGGAGGTTTCTAACAGCACCATACTCACCACAACAGAATGGCGTGGCTGAAAGGAAGAACCGGACTATTCTTGACATGGTTCGGTCAATGCTGAAGAACAAAAGGATGCCGAAGGAGTTTTGGGCGGAAGCTATGCAGTGTGCTGTGTATGTGCAGAACCGATGTCCACATTCAAGCTTGGATGACAAAACACCACAGGAAGCATGGAGCGGTCAAAAGCCTTCAGTGGCTCATCTCAGAGTTTTTGGTAGTGTGGCCTATGCACACATACCGGACCAGCTCAGAACCAAGCTCGAGGATAAAAGCAAGAAATATGTTTTTATTGGATATGATGAAAAAACAAAGGGGTATAAGCTGTTTGACCCCGTCAACAAGAAAGTCATAGTGAGCAGAGATGTAAAGCTCAATGAAGCAAATGAGTGGGACTGGAGCAATTCATCTGAGATAAACTTTGAAGACGGAATCACAACACAAATTATCAACCCGGCAAGTCCTGAAGCTTCTGATGATGAAGACGAGGTACGACAACCCAGGATGCGGAGCATACAAGACATATATGAGTCAACAAGTGAGGTACATTTTGTTTGTCTTCTTGCAGATTCTGAAAATATAAGCTTTGAAGAAGCCATCCGAGATAAGAAATGGCAAGACGCCATGGATGAGGAGATAGAAGCCATTGACCGAAATAACACATGGGAGTTAGCCGAGCTACCAAAAGGAAGTCGGCCCATTGGAGTGAAGTGAGTGTTCAAGAAGAAGATGAATGCTCAAGGGGAGATAGAACGATATAAAGCTCGGCTAGCTGCAAAAGGTTATAAGCAAGAGGCTGGAATTGACTATGACGAGGTGTTTGCCCCTGTTATAAGGATGGAGACAATTCGGCTACTCATCTCACAGGCTGCTCAATACAGATGGCCAATACATCAAATGGATGTAAAGTCGGCATTCCTGAATGGTGTTCTTGAAGAAGAAGTTTATGTGGAACAACCGTCGGGCTACATGAAGGCAGGAGAAGAGAAGAAGGTGCTGAGATTGAAGAAAGCACTTTACGGGTTGAAGCAAGCACCACGAGCATGGAATGCTCGTATTGACAAATATTTCAAGGAGAATGGACTTGAACAATGTCCATATGAACATGTTGTTTATGTCAAGAAAAATGGAGGAGACTTGTTAATTGTGGCTCTTTATGTTGACGACCTCATTTTTATGGGAAACAATGCCAAGATGATACAAGAGTTCAAGAGCACAATGACAAGAGAGTTCGAAATGACAGATCTCGGTTTTATGAAGTTCTTTCTCGGTTTGGAAGTAAAACAAAATGAGAAGGGAATTTTCGTGTCACAGGAGGCTTATGCAAAAAAGATTTTGAAAAAGTACAAGATGGAAGATTGCAACCCGGTTTCAACACCAATGGAACCCGGTTCAAAACTTTCTAAGTTTGATGGAGGAGACCGTGTTGATGCAAGCAAGTACAGAAGTTTGGTGGGAAGCCTACGCTATCTCACGTGCACGAGGCCGGATATCTCGTTGAGTGTCGGCATAGTAAGTCGGTTCATGGAGGAGCCAAGATACACACATTGGAAGGCGGTAAAGAGAATTCTGAGGTATGTACAAGGTACAGTTTCACACGGGTTACACTACTCGAGCTCGGCAAAATACAAGTTGATTGGATATTCTGACAGTGATTGGTGTGGAGACGTAGATGATCGAAAGAGCACGGCTGGTTATGTGTTTTTCATGGGCAACACGGCATTCACTTGGATTTCGAAGAAGCAACCTATTGTGACACTGTCGACATGTGAAGCTGAATATGTAGTTGCATCTTGGTGTGTTTGTCATGCAATGTGGCTCAGGAATTTGCTAAGCAAGCTGGAGGAAAAACAAGTCGGCCAAACTGTGATCCGAATTGACAATAAGTCGGCTATAGAGCTAGCCAAGAACCCGGTAAATCATGAAAGAAGCAAGCATATTGACGTCCGATTTCACTTCATCCGGGATCAAGTAAAGGAAGGAAATGTGGAGCTAACACACGTGACCAGTCAAGAGCAAGTCGCGGATATCTTCACGAAACCACTACCGACGGTAATCCTTGACAACTACAAGAAATTGATCGGCATGAAGGATGGCAGAAGCATTTAAGTTTACGGGGGAGTTTTGTTGAATAAACGTTAAATGTGGAGTTATGTGTCAGTTTAATTTTTAATGGGTTTAATTCGGCAATCAATTTAGTTTTTAATGGGTTTAATTCAGCAAACGTTAAATGTCAGTTTTATGTTTTTAAGTTTCTAAAATTATGTGAGTTTATTGTGATGTTAAGTGTCTTTATTGTAGAGTTACAAGTTTTGTAATTTAAAAATCTATTGTTTGAATGTAAAAGTGACGACTTCTGCCTTAGTAAAAATCCTTTGTTTTACTCTTCTCCTAACACATTCCTGATGATGGAAAGGTTTGCATATACTTCAATATCCATGGATATCCCAACATGTCTAATTCAATAGTGGGGTAATGGCATACCTGAAAATTCATTGATGTTGCAGATTACAGCCATAGATATTGAAAGAAAAGCTTATGAGGTTGGATTACCCGTCATCAAAAAGGCTGGTGTAGAGCACAAGATTGATTTCATAGAGTCTCCTGCTTTACCAATTCTGGATAAACTACTAGAAGATGTAAGCATGTCTCTTCTGTGGGTATGAGATCTGTTTCCACTTCACATTTTGACAGTGTTTCTTTTTTCCTTCTTGATATGTTTTACCTCAGCCTGCAAACGAAGGAACTTTTGAGTTTGCCTTCATTGATGCTGACAAAGAGAACTATGTGAACTATCATGAGAGGCTTATAAAACTGGTCAAGGTTGGTGGGTTACTTGTATATGACAATGTTCTCTAGGGTGGATATGTTGCTTGGCCTGAAGAGGAAGTTCCACCACACAGCAAATCAGGGAGGCAGACAGCAATTGAAATTAACAAAAGAATCACAGAAGATTCTCGTGTTGAATTTGCTCTTGCTTCCGTAGGGGACGAACTCAGTATTTGCAGGCGCATTGCCTAAGTTTTCTCCTAAAGTTGTTCGATTATCAGTGTCATATGTTTCATGTACTGCTATTATATATTTGTTGAAGCTGCTGCCTTCCTGAATAAAATTTCATTTTGTGTTCGTAATAAGTTTTCGGTCTGATGTTAAATTCCTAGAAAAGTTTCATTTACCACTTCAACGGCCTTTGCCTCATGCCAAAATTTTACATTGTGGCTAGTTTTTCATAAGTTATAAGAAAAAACAAGCAATATGAAGTCATCAACGGTAAAGCAGCATTATCTTGTTAATAATTCTATTTTGGCTGTGACAATTAATGTTAACATAGGGAGTAATAGCCCATCATAAAGCACTCACGTTCTTGAAAAAATTTGCCAGGCTCACTCGGCAGCTCTACCAAATCCGGAAGAAATCTTACTAGATGTAAGCTTGTTTCTCTGCTAGCTCTTCCTAGAATGTGTTCTCCATTCAAGTTAGCCTTTGTTATTGTGAGCATTTTAGTAGCCAGAGTTTCTCTGTATTGCTTTGTTGCAACGACAAAATCGAAGGAACATGTAACTTTTCCCTCTTTGATTGGTGGTTTTCAATACAGTGAAACGATTTTCGTTTTGAAATTTATGATGTGTGATCACCTACATGTGGCACACACTTTGATTTGTTTTAGTCCTGGGCCATTTTGTTTTTCAAATCAAAATTTGCCACTGCTGGTGATTTCATTCAAAGTGCAACCATCATTAGTCATAATGTCATATTAAGTTGTGTTGATATTTACATCATACCGGCAGACCATTCCACTCTGGTTTTATTTTTCATATATACCTATCTGAAGAGATAAATTGTGAGTTACTAGATCATATTTAAAGTCATTTGTGATGCAATGAAAATGTCTACTCTATGGAGTTTGGGATTGTTTTGACTAGTATTTTAATAAAGGATATTAATTTGTCCAGAATTTGGTTCTGACTTCCGAGGTATAATCTCATCTTAACCTTTCAACTAAAAAGTTATCATTGGATTATCCAATAACTTATAAAAATATGGTACAGGATCATTTTTCATTTTTTAACGAAGAACATGGCTCCCACATGATACGAAAGCAATAAAGAGAAGGGCAGGGTTCATGAAAAAGATCAGACTCATTATGTGAGTCTAAAATAGGCAACATCACCTTATATTTAAGCATGATAAAA
Organism: Gastrolobium bilobum; assembly: GCF_033153095.1. Lineage (NCBI taxonomy): Eukaryota > Viridiplantae > Streptophyta > Magnoliopsida > Fabales > Fabaceae > Gastrolobium > Gastrolobium bilobum. The sequence goes on from NW_026896054.1 coordinate 132,768, forward strand.
ATGAAAAATGATCCTTGGACATATTTTTATAAGTTATTGAATGATCCAATGGTAACTTCTTTGTTGAAAGGTTAAGATGAGTTTATACATTGGAAGTCCGAGAATCAAATTGTGGACTAATATCCTTACTTATTAGAATAATAGTCAAAAAAAAAAGAATACTAGTCAAAACAATCCCAAACCCCATAGAATAGACATTTTTATTGCGTCACAAATGACTTTAAATACAATCTAAAAACAAACAATTTATCTCTTCAGGGATATATGAAAAATAAAATAGAGTGAAATGGGTCTGCCAGTAAGATGTTAATGTTTGCACTGTAGCTATTTGAAATATCAGCACAACTTAATTATACTAATGATGGTTGCACTTAACATCACCAGCAGTGGAAAATTTTGATTTGAAAACAAAATGGCACAGGACTAAAACAAATCAAAGTGTGTGCCACATGTAGGTGAACCATTATAAATTTCAAAACGTAAATCATTTCAATGTATCAAATACCACCAATCAAAGAAGGAAAAGTCAAAAGTTCCTTCATTTGTTGTTTGCAACAAAGCAATAAACACCTGCTACTAAAATGCTCACAATAACAAAGGGTAACTTGAATTGATAATATGTTCTAGGAAGAGCAAGCACAGAAACAAGCTTACATCTACTAAGAGTTCTTCCGGAACTGGTAGAGCTGCCGAGTGGGTCTGGGAAATTTTTTCAAGAACATGAGTGCTTATGATGGGCTATTAGTCCCTTTGTTAACATTAACTATCCCAGCCAAAATAAAATCATTAACAAGATAATGCTGCTTTTGAAGACTTCATATTGCTTGTTTTTTCTTATAACAATATAACTCACAAAAAATTAGCTACAATGTAAAATTTTAACATGAAGTGTTTTGCACATCAAAGGCCATTGAAGTGGTAAATGAAAATATTCTAGGAATTTAACATCAAACCAAAAGAACCTGCTTCATAAAAGATTTGTCACTCAGTTGTATAAAAATTAATCTTTCAGTTTATATTGGTTAGCACAAACTTGACATATAATAAAAGGAACGCAAATACAGAAAATATTAGCATTGAACAAGGAAAACAGAAAGACAAGATGGAAATATTTTTTGAGACTGGGTAAATGTATTCTGCAAAATTTATCACAACCAATGAATGTGACTCCAGGCATCCGCAAGAACTGAGTCATATAAATTTTATAATGCACTCAAAATAGCATACCTCATTATTTTGTTCCCGCAACATCTGATAAAAAATAGGAATAATCCAATCCTCGAATTTGCAATAGTAGTCATTAGGGACCAATAAATTAACAATTCGATTCAATCTTTTTGAGTGCAAATAGGCTCCAGGCAGAGAGAAATCATATTTATAAGTTGGTGCCAGGCACTTCATAAGATCTTTTTCAATGCCACCTGTAGTTGTAACAACTACATCAACCTGTAGAATAGATGCATCAAAATTAATAACTATGACTAGAATTTAATATTTAAAAAACACTTGCTTTAGCCACTTACTTTTCAATTGAATAAGTATAAACTCTTATCATTGTTTCACAAAAGAAACCAGGAAGTTCAAATATATATATATATATCTAACAAAGGGATATTGCACGAACCAGTAACCAGTACAGGTGATGCTATACAGTTATACACCAACTAAATACCCGGTTCACTTCTTCCCAGGAACTGCGATCTCATACAACAAACCAAGTCTAAAAATTATATTTTTCATCCTTAATGCAGGTAAACATAAGTTACTACTCAAAAGCTAAAAATTAAATCTTTTGAAAAATAGGAAAACAAGTTGGTGTGGTTTTTTTCAAGGAAACTCACCATGTGATGCTAAACAAGTTACCGAACAGTATCTCTAACACCAGAAGAGATGAGATTAGAAGTGAAACACCAGAAACAATTTACACGTGACATATTTTCGGTAATCCAAATGCCTGTCGTCGTCACTGCAATCCTCGGTTAAGGGTTCATCAGCCAGACTCCAATCTAGCTTCAAACCCATATACCAAAAAATGCACAGATGAGAACTTTATGAGCAAAAGGGAGAAAATGACAAAAATTAAAGAGATGGACTGGAGAAAAATGAACCATATAAGTTTTTGAGATATATAGTCCCACAGTGGTTGTATGAGCAACTAATGTGGAGTTTATAAGGCTTTGGGCACTCTCACCCTTTGAGCTAGCTTTTGTGGTGGTGTATCCCAAGTTTCTTTACAGAAGTAAAGACTTAGATGACATCAGCGAGAAGCCTGAAACCAGTGGAAAGCATGGAACCGAGAAGCTGTGGATAATTGACGCCGCAGTTGAAGTCGTTGTAAAGAAAGAACCATGTTAAAAAGCTTGTTTTGAATTGGTTTTTTATAATGCTATTTGGAATTGGTTACGAGTAATATCCTTACAACCTTATTTTGTCATGAAATTAAATAAGTACGAAGTAAACCAAACAAATAGGCATGCACAATAGAACTTCACTAGCTCAAAAGGTAAGAGAGTCTAAAGTTTATATAAATTCTATATTAGTCACTTATATAATTAATGTGAGACTCAAGTTTTATATCTTGCAATCAGATTGTAACATTCCACAACAAGATGGCTTTGTGCTGGTCTTTCACTAATCCTGGGTAAGCACTACAACGACACAACGTTACCGCCTACGGTTTACTATTGCAACTGGGAGATACAATAGAAGACTTTGATACCAATTGAAACGAACCTTAAGAACCAGTGGTAAGCATGGAACCGAGAAGCTGCGGATAATTGACGCCGCAGTTGAAGTCGTTGTAAAGAAAGAACCATGGTAAAGAGCTTGTTTTGAATTGGTTTTTTATAATGCTATTGGGAATTGGTTACGAGTTATATCCTTACCACCTTATTTTGTCATGAAATTAAATAAGTACGAAGTAAACCAAACAAATAGGCATACGCAACATAACCTCACTAGCTCAAAAGGTAAGAGAATCTAAAGTTTATATTAATTCTATATTAGTCACTTATATAATTAATGTGAAACTCAAGTTTTATATCTTGCAATCAGATTGTAACATTCCACAACAAGATGGCTTTGTGCTGGTCTTTCGTTAATCCTAGGTAAGCACTACAACGAGACAGCGTTACCACCTACGGTTTACTATTGCAACTGGGAGATACAATAGAAGACTTTGATACCAATTGAAACGAACCTTAAGAAATTTCATCCCAAAAGTTAGCTCAAGAGATATGAGAAACCAAAGTTTATATAAACACCATATTTAAGCTGGTACGTACAAGGTCTTGTCTTGTGTTTTCTTTTCTATCTTGACTATTTTTGTAACAAAGAGATGGTACAGCAAAAGAAAGAAAAATTTATCGAGGAAGCTTGACCTCTTGCACAATACCAAACTAATAATTTCAAGAGTAACATTTTATTCTTCAAAGCTTCAGTTAAATAGACAATTACACATGAAAGTCAAATAACTTTACAATGCATAAAAATAGGATCTCCCTAAAACTATCTCTACCCACTTTGTTAGGCTTATGGAAACGGTCAAAACTTATTCAAATAAATTCAAAGGTAAGTCTAGTAACTAATTAGCAACAATAACAAAACAATGAAATAAAATAAATATAAATTATATTATACATATTAAAAATATTATTTAATATTAAAATGTAATTTTACCTATCAAAATAGGGCAAATTTTTAAAAGAGTAAATATCCTTTTTGATCCTCAACAAATTTTAGGATGCCCGTTTTAGTCTCTAGCAAATAAAAAGCTATTCGTGGTCCCTAAGAAATTTAAAATAGATCCATTTTAGTCCTTTTGAGAAACTAATGTAGATCTTTTTTGAATTTGTGAGGGACCACAATTTCAACTAAATGAGTCTATTTTAAATTTTTTAGGGTCCACGAATAGCCGTTTTATTTGCTAGGGACTAAAACGAGCATCGTGAAATCTTCAGAAGACTAAAAATGATATTTACTCTTTTTAAAATTAACACGTGATGATATCATGTTATAGCATATTCGGTATCTTGTGTCAGTGTCATTTTAAAATTAACACATGATGATATCATATTATAGCATATACGGGATCTTGGGTTAGTGTCAATTGCACTAAGTAGTGTCCATAGTATAAAAAATGATACATTATGTGACACGAGAATCTCATCAACTATATCGTATTCTTCACTTTTCCACGGTCAACAAAACCTACCCACCACGTCTCTGTTTCTGGTAACATTCAAATACCGGATTTTTTCTTTATCCAATGGTTAAAAGCCATTTTTTTCTCTCTTACAATTTGTCTCCTCCAAAATGATACTAGCCGCATAAATCAAAAGGTATCCTCTCACCACTGCATCCATTTACTTCTTCCACTATTTTAAAAATTACCATCACTTCTCCATCATCCTGGACTTGTGAACTGCATATCTATTCTGAACTCTTTGAAGTTATCACTGAAAATTTCAATTCAGGTATGCCTACATACACGTTTTCTTTTGTGTTGATCATGCCTAATAATATGTAGCAACTCTTCCAGGTCCAATGCTAGAAAAACCATAAATACATTTAACATTATAAAGTTTCTTTCAAGGCCAACATCATCAATAATTTCTATTTTCTAAGTCTGTATCTCAGAACAAAAGGGAATCATAGCCAACTACAATTTAGATGCACTATAATCTTATTGTGTGGGAAAAAGCAGTACCATACAAACATCTTAACATGAACTTGTAGTGTAGAATGCACATGACTTGATAACATCTAGGGTCTTTCTCTCAAAGCCTTATAGTTTTGGTAGATTGCAGAGAAATGGAAAACATTAAAGATCCATCAAGTTACCGCACTCCAGTCTTATTGCAGAGTGAGGAATTAATCAAGGTTTGTGTACAAACAATCTTATCTTGAAATTTTTAATTGTTTTCATTCATGGTGTTCACACACACACACGCACACACACACACAAATGCATCACTCATGTCAACATGTGTTGGTATCTAACTCAATGTTGACATGGCAGTATATACTGGAAACTGCTATTTACCCTCGAGAACCAAAGCCTCTCAAGGAGCTGAGGGATGCTACTCAGAATCATCCTTCATATTCATTCAGGAGCTTCATAGCTACTTCACCTGATGCGGGTCAACTAATCACCATACTTTTGAAGCTGTTGAATCCCAAAAAGACAATTGAAGTGGGAGTGTTTACTGGGTACTCACTTCTCCTCACTGCTCTCAACATTCCTGATGATGGAAAGGTTTGCTTATACTTCAATTTCCATAGATATCCCACCATGTCTAATTCAATACTGGGGGTAATTGCTTAGCTGAAAATTCATTGATGTTGCAGATCACAGCCATAGATATTGACAGAAAAGCTTATGAAGTTGGATTACCAGTCATCAAAAAGGCTGCTGTAGAGCACAAGATTGATTTCATAGAGTCCCCAGCTCTACCAATTCTTGATAAACTACTAGAAGATGTAAGCATGTTTATCTGTTCCCACTTCAAAGTTCACATTCTGACAGTGTTTCTTTTTCCTTATTGTTATGTTTTTCCTCAGCCTGCAAACGAAGGAACTTATGAGTTTGCCTACATTGATGCTGACAAAGAGAACTATGTGAACTACCATGAGAGGCTTATAAAACTGGTCAAGGTTGGTGGGTTACTTGTATATGACAATGTTCTCTGGGGTGGACGTGTTGCTTGGCCTGAAGAGGAAGTTCCACTACATGCCAGATCAGCGACGCAAGCAATTATTGAATTTAACAAAAGAATAACACAAGATTCTCGTGTTGAATTTGCTTTTACTTCCGTAGGGGATGGACTCAGTATTTGCAGGCGCATTGCCTGAGTTTTCTCCTAAAGTTGTTTGATTATCGGTGTCATATGTTTCAGTATTGTGAGCATTTTAGTATCCAGTGTTTCTATGTGTTTCTTTATTGTAACCAACAAATGAAGGAACTTTTGACTTTTCCTTCTTTGATCAGTGGTTTTTGATACATTGAAACGATTTACGTTTTGAAATTCATGATGTGTTCACCTATACATGAAGGTTTATTTCTGATCCTAGTGAAGCTCAAATTCATAATTTACAGAATGCCAAGGCTCTTGATTGATGGACCTTATGTAGCTCCAGCATAAGACTGCAAAAACTACCATGTCCTCCTTCTCGGGGGGCTAGGAATTAGCACCACCCCATTGATAGGTTTATGGGATAGGATCATATCTTATACCAAATCTTAATTATTGATTTCGGTTCACAAATAAACTTAACCTTAAATGAACGGAAATCAACGGTTACGATTTGGTATTACATAAATTTGATATTTATGTGAGGATATGCCACACTGCCATAATTAATTCTCTGATTCTTCTCTGTAATTTTTATTAGCTTGAGATCTTTCTCTTCAAGAAGATTGCATTTGACTAATTAAACATGGTTTTACAAGAATGACTCATGTGTGATGCCATCAGAAGTTAAAGACTTGCTTATTAAGCAAGGTACAGAAATCTGGCAAGGTACAGACTCTATGATAAGAGGCATGCATGGACTTGGCCATCCGCATTAACAATTTTTTATTGATTCGAGAAAATTGATCTTATGATCCTGTTGAGCCTTGTTAAGCCACTGTTTTTGTTCTACTACGTTGCTATTTAATTTAATTTATTGTATCACAAAAGAATCCAATAGTTTCTTTGCTCATTGTTGGAAGAAATGACAAAATCGTTTCTCACAATAGTGAAATTTTCACAGAACGATGAAATAAGCACAGATTCTGCGACAGTTTATTAGTTCATGCACAGCAAACAGGTAACTAAAATAATGTTATTACAGTTTTAGTTCATTGTTTATGCTACTTCTCTCTTTTCTTCTTCTCAATCCAATCTTTTCCCTCTAATTCTAAATAATATATTCTATTAAATACCAAAAAAATAATATATTCTATTAATCATTTCTAGGAAAATATAAAGTTATTTATTTAGGCTGAAATGTTTAAATTTAACTTTTATTGGTTTAATTTTTAAAAAAATTCATTTGATGGAATGTTATTCTCATTTCTTAAATAATAATGATAAAAATAGAAAGATTGTTGAATTTTTTTAGTGTAAAATTATTAGGATCTAGTTTATAAATTTAATTTAATTTTAAATGGTATGCTGTGATAATAAAGTAACAAAAAAAAAACTACTCTCCATTAAACCCGACTAACAAGTATGAGGTGAAGGAAATTTTTGTACGCAGCTTTACCCTTACATAATTTCAAAGAGGCTGTTTTCTGGATTCGAACCCATGACCTATACTCAATGCAACCTATACTTGTGCACGCTGAGGAGTAATTTTTATGAATAAATTTTTTGTATTTGAACATAAAGTAAAACATTATTTTGGTCCTTGAAAAATATATTATTTACCAATTTAGTCCCTAAAACTCTAAAATCCTGATTTTTTTCATTCATTACATTTATTTAAGTTTAATGTTATTAACTGTAAAAGCTTTTCTTGTAACATTAGAAGATGAAATAGTACATATAACTTAGTCACATTATTCTCACTTTTCTGTTGAGCTGATATTAATGGATGCATGCGAATGGTCAGATTATCACTTGGCCTCTGTTATTGCAAGCCGTGGAGCTGCGCTTCGCCCCCTCTCAATATGATGATCCAAAATGAGATTTGATTAAACTCATGCAAATGCATCAATTCGTGAATATCAATCACACTTTGAAGAACTTCAAAACTGCCACGACAAAGTGCTTTGTTATAATTGTGATGACAAGTTTCATCCTGGCCAAAAGTGCAAACGCCAATTTATGCTATTCATTGCTTCCCCGAATTGTGAACATTTCATGGGGAAATTGGTCCAATTACATGGGGTACCCATTAAACCAGCCCAAGAACTAAATTCACGCCAGTTATGTCGGTTGGCTTCCACGAATGCAATTGGTGAGCTCTAAGGAAAGATATAAATAAGTTAAGTTTTGTTTTAAATAGGTTAGGCATGTGTAAAAAATATTGGATCTGAGTTCTAAATTATAAGTTTGACCTGACCTATATTTAAAAAATAAAAGCTTTGGCCTAAGTCTGATAGCTTGTTTAAGCCTAATAAAAATTATTAAAAAATAACTACAATAATATTACTTCATTATTCAAAATTATTAAAATAATAATTTTATTTAAAATAAATAATATGATATAGGCTATCCTGTAGGTTTATAAGTCTGACATATATAAAAAAAGCCTATAACATGTTTTTTAAATAAATTTAAGCATGTTCTATTTTACTATTTATAATAAACTAAATCTAATTTAATATAAACTGCGCTATAGATCCCTGTAATTCGTCGTAACTCGTTTACACCCGTAACTCTAACCCACCTAAAATTAAAAGTTGAAACACTTCTACGTAGATTTGCCTCCCTGTTCGAGATGTCAAGTCCAATAAAGCATGAATTCGTGGACTTTTATGAGCTTTTGTTTCAGATTAGAGTTAGAACTTTAAAACCACTGATTTTTTTTTGGGTACAAAAAACCACTGATTTGGTTCCGTGTGTATGTTTGGACTTTGGAGTTTATTTTTTGATAAAATGTTTATTTTTTTTTAAAAAAAAAGTTGTCATTTTTTAATAAACTAATTCAAATAAATACTTCATAATTCAGAGAAAAGTCTATTTATATTTATACAAATACGATCTCCTCGATCGGTTCATACACATTATTTACAATTTATCAGTTTTGAATAATTCAATAAAAGTTAACATCAAAAGATCATAAAATAAATGTTGATTTAAACAACTCATTTTATACAAAATACTAATCTGTTTTCTTGGTGAGAAATGTGAAAACATTATTCAGATCTAAAAAGAAAAGATGACAGATGCGACTCATTAATGTCATTTTGTCATAAAACCAAATTAACTAGTGTGAGACAATGACCTCATAAGAATTTTTGTATTATTATTATACAAATGATGGTGAGAGGTTTCAATTTCAACCTCTAATTTTATGTAAATTATTAAATCCCTCATCATTGACCCACTTTTAGTAGCGTATGAAAACTATTATAATAGTTCGTTACGAGTTGGAAATAATTTGCGTTGAATAAATAAATATATGTCCAATTATTACGCATATAGATCCCTGTCCAAGAAATTTTCTTTATATTTATAATAAGAGAAAAATGTGTGTCATTTTAAAGGATATAAAGTTGTGTCATTTTAAAAGAGAAAAAGAGATAGATAAAGAAGGAGAAAGTTAATAAAAAAAAAAAATAACGGTGTGAGTTCCACTTCTTTGTAAGAGTAAAAAGATATAAGTTATGTCATTCAAAAGAATAAACACTTTTCCCTTGTAACAATATATAATGCCGGTTTTGAGAGCCGCCTCCTTTGACATCCAACAAAAAAAAACCTTTGACTGAAGACTTGGAAATAGAGTGGCCAACCCTCTCATACAACTATATTAAGAGCACTGAAATTTCCCCAACCAATGCGGTGTTCAAGTTCAGCTTCTAGCACATACTTCTCCAAGATCCTGTTGTTTTGAACTGCATATCTATTCTGAACTCTTTCAAGTTATCACTGAAAATTTCAATTCAGGTATGCCTATATATATACACGTACACTTTTGTACTAAGCATATGCCTTATAATATGTAGCAACTCTTCCAGGTCCAATACTAGAAAAACCATAAATACATTATATATTATAAAGTCTCTTTCAAGGCCAAAAACATCAATAATTTCTATTTTCTAAGTCTGTATCTCAGAACAAAAGGGAATCATAGCCGGCTACACTTTAGATGCACTATAATATTATTATTTTTGTCAGTTCATTAGTTGTGTGGGAACAAGCAGTAGCATACTGCATGCAAACATCTTAACATGAACTTGTAGGGTAGAAAGCACAGGACTTGTTAACATCTAAGATCTTTCTCTCAGAGCCTTATAATTTTGGTGGATTGCAGAGAAATGGAACACGTCAAAGATCCATCAATTTACCGCAATCCAGTCATATTGCAGAGTGAGCAATTAAATGAGGTATGCATGTGTACAAACAAACTTATCTTGAAATTTTTCATTGTTTTCATTTATGGTGTTCACACACACAAATATATGTATAAAAATCATTCATCACTCGTGTCAACATGTGTTGGTATCTAACTCAACATTGATGTGGCAGTATATACTGGAAACTGCTATTTACCCTCGAGAACCAAAGCCTCTCAAAGAGCTGAGGGATGCCACTCACAATCACCCTTGGTAATTATTCTGTCTGTTGTAATTGTAACTTATAAACATTTTAGACTAAATACCCTTTTCGATCCTCAGCAAATTTTGTGATGCCCACTTTAGTCCTTAGCAAATAAAAAAGTTATTCGTAGTCACTGGAAAATTCAAAATAGACCCATTTTAGTCCTTTAGAAGAACTAATATGGGTTTTTTTTGAATTTGTGAGGGACTACAATTTTAACTAAATGGGTTCATTTTAAATTTATTAAGAACCACGAAGCCTTTTTATTTGCCAGAGACTAAAGCGGGCATGATGAAATTTGCACAAAAAAGGTATTTACTCAACATCTTATAACAAAAGTAGAAAGGTTTCAAGTTTCAACCTGGTTTTCATATTGATTCAGGGGCTTCATAGCTACGTTACCTGATGCGGGTCAACTAATCACCTTACTTCTGAAGCTGTTGAATCCCAAAAAGACAATAGAAGTGGGAGTGTTTACTGGGTACTCACTTCTCCTCACTGCTCTCAACATTCCTGATGATGGAAAGGTTTGCATATACTTCAATTTTCATAGATATCCCAACATGTCTAATTCAATACTGGAGTAATTGCTTACCTGAAAATCCATTGCTGTTGCAGATTACAGCCATAGATATTGACAGAAAAGCTTATGAAGTTGGATTGCCAGTCATCAAAAAGGCTGGTGTAGAGCACAAGATTGATTTCATAGAGTCCCCAGCTCTACCAATTCTTGATAAACTACTAGAAGATGTAAGCATGTTTCTTCTGTGTGTCTGAGATATATCTGTTCCCACTTCACATTCTGACAGTGTTTCTTTTCTCTTCTTGTCATGTTTTTCCTCAGCCTGCAAACTTAGGAACTTATGAGTTCGCCTTCATTGATGCTGACAAAGAGAACTATGTGAACTACCATGAGAGGATTATAAAACTGGTCAAGGTTGGTGGGTTACTTATATATGACAATGTTCTCTGGGGTGGACGTGTTGCTTGGCCTGAAGAGGAAGTTCCACCACACAGCAGATCAGGGACGCAGGCAGTAATTGAATTTAACAAAAGAATCACAGAAGATTCTCGTGTTGAATTTGCTCTTACTTCCGTAGGGGATGGACTCAGTATTTGCAGGCGCATTGCCTGAGCTTTCTTATGAAGTTGTTTGATTATCAGTGTCATATGTTTCATGTACTGCTATTATATATTTGCTGTAGCTGCTTCCTACTTGAATAAAATTGCATTTTGTGTTCGTAATAAGTTTTTGGTTTGATGTTAAATTCCAATAAAAGTTTCGTTTAGCATTTCAATGGAAGTGGAGTAATTAACATAAGGCTAGCAGCCATTATGTTAATATGGAAAATGTTGGATTTGTTGCTCAAACTCTAACAAGGAACAAGTTGATTGTTGGATTATCCAATAACTTATAAAAATATGGCCAAGGATCATTTTTCATTTTTGAACATGCTTAAATATAAGGCGATGTTGCCTATTATACACTTATGAACCTTACCGAAGAACAGAGGTATTATAGCACCATGTTACCCTTTTATCATGCTTATCTCATTCCAATTTAGAAATAATAGTAAACAGCAAAAGCAAGTGTTATTTCAACTAGACTTTGCAATGCAATAGTAACAAACAGCTATAATTCAGTGAAAGGAATTACTTGTAACATTTCAACTTTTCTTCATCATGAAATACAGCCAGTAGTTAAAAAAAATATTAATAATACCATCATAAATGATCAGTAAGTTGATAAATTTTATAGTCTTATTTGCTCTAAATATTACAACCATCCTCGCCTCAAAAGTTAGAGAAACCACAGTCCCAAAGAAAAAATTATCATTACATCTATAAATATCATTACAACCATTCTTGGACCATTTAAATTCGAATTCATACATTTAAATTCAAACGTTCAAACATTTAAATTCAAAATTTAAATTCTAAATTTAAATATGTAATAATTAATTTAACTAATTAAATTAATTAATAATGTCTTAGATCATCCAAGCCCATTACATGTACCATGCGCCCTTTCCTTCTTAGGTGGGCTTCCAAACTTCTTCTTGGGCTAACAACCTTTATTAGGCCCAATACATTTAATGTTATATTCATCAAGACAATAAGGTGTTAGTGTGTGACTCATTAGGCCCAACACAGCCACTGACATAAATGGGCTTGGGCCCAACAAGCCCACAACCCATTTAATGACAACACAGAGCACTAGCAAGCAATGCTTTGTTGCCCCAGAGCTAGTTAGGTTAATGACATTATCATCCTATTACATATATTTGGTTACTATATGTATTTCCTTTCGTCTCGGTTACCTTCCCTTTAAACCTAGGGTGAGGAAATGTATCAACCCTTGTGGTTTAGGGTAAGCTTTAATTCGAAATAGGAAATCTTCAATTTACTGACTCTAAAGGCAGATCATCTCATGATCTCTTTTACTATGCATAGATTCCTGAGTCCTGTAAATGTCATCCCGATTTCTCCGATTTACAGATAACCTAATCCCTTACAGAGATTTAATGAATTCCTTCAGCTTATCACCCTAGGCTTGTGCTCTTTCAGGACATGCCCAAAAGTATACCTATGAGTCTCCATGTTTCAGGCAGACGAGGTATACAATCAAAACATGCCTTATAAAACACAGTCTAGGTGACAACTTATGGTCTAAGGAAAGACATACCCAGATATTAAGAGATTGCTCTAATGATACTTTTGTAAGATTTCCTCATAGAGTCTCTTTGTGGGTCTGTTCAGTGCGAGCTATACCCTTATAGGTCCACCCACGACTTTAGCTAAAACATCTCCATATCTGTAGCTCATGAGGTCTTTACCTTGTATCCGAATACAAGTAGATAAGATGTGCTAGTCTTACCCGAGATTATTGATCCCCATTCTCAGTGTCTCTAGACTAAGAACATAAAATTAGGAATAAACATCTGGTATCCTTAAATCCTCATGATCATGATCTCATCACAGATACTCAAGAGATACCTATTTTATTCCAAGGAGTTTATCCAATTACTCATATAATATATTAACAATAATATTGAGACAAAATATGAAACAGGATAAAGAGTGTTTATTATTTATTTGTCATAATATAAAAAGGTCCACATATGTCCTAATCTAATCAAAAGATTGTATTTAGGACATCCATATACTAACATGTTTTACATTCGAACTTTGGGTGATTGGACATAAATGCTTATTATCCCATAAACATGATTGATGCAGGCATGTCAACTAGCAAGTGATGACCAAAGTGGCCTTCTACGAGCTGATATGTTACAAGGAAACAACAAACCAAGGTCTTCTATCATAAATATCTAGATATCTACCAATGCTTGAGCCAATGTCTCATCGCTTGAGAAGTAACAACGAAGCACTCGTCCCCCAAACTTGGTATTATAAATGGGAAGCCATATTAGTGTTAAAACACAATATTTTTCTTTATTTTCTTTCTATTTTTCTTAAGCACTCTTAAGCTACCAAAATGTCATTTTAGGTGTCACTTTTCATTTTACACCATCCTAACATCATTTTTCCCATTTATTTCCTTCTAGGTTCAATACACAATCCAACACCATTCAATATTTTTCCATTGATTTTCAAAGCTTCCAGCCATCACACAACCCTTCTAATTAATCCAAATAATTTTTACAACATCACTTCCCTATGATTCTACATAAGGTCGAATTGCACATAGCCTCACACCAAAGGTTTTTTCAATTCAATTCAACTATTCCATACCTCATACAATCCTATTATTACATCATACAACTATACAACAACTCAATTACACAATTCTAAAACAATTCAAAATCACAAAGTGTTGGATTTCTCATCAAAATTTCTTAAGTTATGAGCACATTTTCTCAATAAATTTTATTGCATTTATAGCTCCAACACATCATTCTAAGACATATTTATCTAATACACAATTTCAATTTGAGCTCTCTAACTCCATAAATCAAGCATACAAGCCCTAGGTTTTCATGAAATCAAACTCAACAAATCAACCATGAGAGGCGCTAAAACTCACCCACAATTAAGTCACAAGGCTCCTCCAATTGATCCCTAAGCAAGGCTTAAGCAACAACTACAAAAACCCCAATTTTCTCCTCAGAATTTGTGGCTGAGTTTGTCTAATTTCTCACAAATGAGAGGTTTTCAAGGAAAACTAATCGGTGGAATGGGTTCGGGTGATGGTTTCCATCAAATTTGCTCACAAACTTTGGTTGATTTGGTGGTGTATAGAGAAAGTTAGAAGCAATTGAATTTTTTGAAGAAACTTCCCCTTTTTTCCAAGGAGAACTCAGCCCTTAGGAGAGAGAAGAAGAAAGAAAGTGATGATGAATAGTTACACACACATGTGGCTTAAGTGGTTTAAGTGAGGTGGGCCACACCGCCACCTCACGCGATTTCAAACTAATTCGAATTTTCCTCCGATTCCACTAAACGTCCAAAAATTCATAACCTATTTAGAAACTCTAATTTTTAACATTAACCATTGTCCTTTAATTACCCTTGATCAGATGAATCCTGAGTTTTCCTGCCGTTCGGAGAAACCGCAGTTTTAAGCTGTTACACGCGCTGTAGGCACGCTTCCCCAAACTCACTAATTTCCATCAAATTTCATCTGAAATTATATTTCCTAGTCCTATACACCATTTATAAATTATATCCAAAACCTAAAGCTCAAAATTCAATCGGCACGCTTTACGGTGCAACTGTACCGCGGTACTTTTACCCGGTAAAAATACTATTCACAGAATTTTCTGAAACATTCCTAACCACTCAATTTTTCGTTCTGAATCCATTTCCAGGCTTATTTTTATCATTTAAGACCTCCTACTCAATTTTACCTTCCTAGGGTTGTGTGTTTAGCTAATTACCGTTTTACCCTTCCTTTGTATTTTGACTTGATTTTCAAGATTTTCACTAATCCTTCCCTTTAATTCATGTTTAATATATTAATATATAACTTAGAAATGCGAGGTGTTATATTAGTATCTTATAAATTTTTAAGTCATTAATTTTTTAAGGCTAAAATATAATTCACTCTCTTGAACTTTTTGGATTGAGTAGCCCTTGTAAACTAAGTAAAGAACTTTGTGAACTATATCTCATTTCCATGGTGTTGACTAAAAGCATGAGATTGAACCACGTGGGTGGGCGTGATGGTTCAGCATCTCGTCCCTTAAGCAAGTGGTTGGAGGTTCGAACCCCAACTCTTGTGAATGGAAAGCATTTCGTGGCCAGCTCTTTACCGCTTTGTGCGCTGACCCGGTGTGAGGAATTAGTCTCATGGCTATCGGCTGTGGGGATACCCGGATGTAATCCAAAAAAAAAAAAAGCATGAGATTGTATGCAAACGTAACATCTACATAATGCAAGGTTCGGAAGACACCGTTCATGCCAAAAATGGTATCGTGCTTTAGTTTAATTAAATTGCATTTAACTATGGTAGTTAAATGGTTCAGATTATAAACTTTGACGAAAATGAATTGCGATTACTTGGGCGATTCTCAGGAATTTGCAAAGTTGAGTATATTATATCATTTTATAACAGTGCTCGCTCTATGATTTTAATAACTATTGCATCTCGTGTTCTTGTCATATTATATATCACCCAACCATCTCTTCTTCACGTTAAAATTGTTTAGGCTTGTTTCAGGTATCACTTCATACCCTATTCTATGAAATTTATCTTCTTGAATAAATTTATTATTAGTTTGTCATAGAAACAACTTTTCACTTTTGGATGAGTTTCACGGCATTTATGTACTTGAGATGTTTTAGGTAGTCATGCTACCACCTTGAAACCCTTTTACCATACTTTTGTAGGCTACTTGCAACATCTGCGGCTGGTGTTCCTCTACTGCTGGTGGCTTCCGCTACTTTCTACTGGGACCATTGCTATATAAACAAGTAATCATATATTAAATTTTGAGCTAAATTACATGTTTTATGGACAAAACTAATTTCTCTGAAGATGGATTATCTTTCTTTATTCAATGATTACTAGAAATAAAATTTGTAATAACATTTGTATATGTTCAAAGTCAACAAAAAATGAAGTTCTAGAAGCTGTTAATTAATAGCATCAGGACATTACCTGCTAAGACAGTTATAGCTGATTATGAGTGTAGAGGGCATAATAGTGTCAATATAAGACAAACTTTTTCCCAGTGTATTGAGAGATAACTTAGAGACACAGATTTGAAAGGTAGTCAATGTGATGCCGTAAACACCATTAGCAATAAATCATAATTGTGTAAGATGGTAAGAAAAACCATCAGTGTAATTCCTATTTTACACTTAGAAAGCCAAAGATAAACTATTTACTTGCATCAATACAAAAAATATATACAGATGATGTTGTTTAGCGTAAACGAAATTCACGGTTAATATATACACACATCATGTGCCAAATTGAAATGAAAAATTTGGAGGAAATAAAATTAGTATGCGACAAAAGCATCCCTACCTTATTTAATTTTATTTTTTTATCATTAAAAATTGGTTAAAAGTTTAAAACTGTACCAATCCTTTGTGTTTTTTTTAAAAAAATAAGAGTAAACACTTCTTTTTGGTCCATGACAATATTTACGAAATCCTTTTTAGTCCCTGACAATAAAAAAGGATCAAATTGGTTCCTAACAGTATGCAAAAAGGGCCACGTAGGTGATGGAGGAGTTGACATAAAGACTAATGTGGTCCTTTTTTCATAATTTTAGGGACCAATTTGATCTTTTTTTATTGACAGGGACTAAAAAGGATTTCGTAGATATTGCCATGGACCAAAAATGGTGTTTACTCTTAAAATAAAATAGAGGAGGCTTTGTTGCGTCCCATTAATCTTAGCCTAGACAGAACTAGAAAAAAAAAATTAAGTGAATTGGACAACATTAAATGATTGCATATGATTTTTGGTAATTATGTTATTATAAGAATTTTTAAAAAAATATTAGAAATTTGAAGGTGTTACAAAGTGGTATCAGAGCCCTTAATTTGTCTTTGGTTGCTCTTAATACTTACTCAAGGGATCAAAGATCCCAAAGTTAAATAAATAAACAAGTACATAAATAATTTAAATAAGTGAAACAATAAGGCAAAAAAATTAAAAAATTAAAAAATTAAAATTAAAATAAAAAATCATGAAAGTTGGATAGTGAAGGGGTTTCTTCTTGTTCTTTTGATGTGCTTTAGTTTTGAAATTTTGATGTTGATAATTTTCTGGTGATATGGATAAGAACATTTACAAGAGATTATTACAATTACTATTGACTTGTAAATTTTGTTCTAGCAAATGGAAAATGTAGTGAGAAATGTTAGGGAGGTGATTAGGATTGAGCCATCAATGTACAAATGAGATGAACGAGTGTCACCGGAGAAGAATGCCTTACGCTTGTGGATCCTTATTTAAACCATTAATAGAGAATGCGGACCATGCAAAATTAGCCATGACTACTGGACTATATACCTTATTAGGGAACTTCCAAAGGACGAAAGTCTAGGATGGGTAAGAATAATGTTAGAAAAGAAAATCCCTCAAAGTGGTTGGTTTCTTTATGATTACCAACAAGTGATACAGTTCGTAAGCGAAATTGAGAAGAAGGTTCGAGAAATTGAAACTACGGTCAATAGGACATTAACGTACTCTGTACATAATAAACATCCACGACCACAAAGTAAAAACAAGAAAGCAAGGACACTAGCCTAAATATACCCTCGTAGTATGTTAAAAGATGCATCATGAAGTTGTCAAGATAATTATGAAGAAAGGCTTAGGATGTTAGAAAAGCCTTCACCCTCATTCCTTAGAAAATATTGGGAACATGAGTAGATGGGTAGAATTACCTATAGGCTAAGGGGCTCCTTCTAGATGTAACCTTTTTTTTTTTCTTTCTTGAAGCCAATTTCAAAGAGAAGTTTAAAATAATGTTATGAGATAATGAATGATGTTGTTGGTTTATCACTTGAATCTATATTGCATTATCTAATATCACTACAAGAAAATTAGCTTTCATAGGCGGTTGTATTAGCATATCGAGGCAGTTCAAACTGCCTCTAATTGCTTCAGTAGGCAATTAATGAACCATTGATGTTACCACCGTTGCAAGGCAATCTAGGGCGGTTTTCATGAACCGCTGGAATAACCGCCTCTAAACGACACTCTGAAGCGATTATTTTAACCGCCTCTGTAATGTCCCACATTGGTTGGAGAGGAGAACGAAGCATGCCTTTTATAAGGGTGTGGATACCTTTCCTTGTAGGAGGCCTTTTGGGGTAACCCAAAACGTAAAACCGTGAGCTCGACGGTGCTTGTGCGCGGGGCAAAGCGGACAATATACTGATACAGGGTTTGGGGCTGTTACAGTTGGTATCAGAGCCTGGCCCTGGACTGTTGTGTACAGCGGGGACGCTGTATTCCCAGTGGGGGAGGATGTAATGTCCCACATCGGTTGGAGAGGAGAACGAAGCATGCCTTTTATAAGGGTGTGGATACCTTTCCTTGTAGGAGGCCTTTTGGGGTAACCCAAAACGTAAAACCGTGAACTCGACGGTGCTTGTGCGCGGGGCAAAGCAGACAATATCCTGCTACAGGGTTTGGGGCTGTTACAGCCTCGAAAATAAATTATGAGGCGGTTATATTAACCGTTTCCAAATAACTTGTAACCGCATCCAAATAACGGTTAACTGTGTTGCCTCAATAATGTGTTCAAGTTTTTCAAAGACAGTTAAATCGCTTCTCTAATGGTTTTGTACAATGCAGTTTTTTACTATGACACAAGCTTTATAGTATCAAGCTTAAGTGTCTTTGATGGACTCTTCAATAAGTCTCTTGGTGTGTACTTGTATTCTTATTATAGGTGTATATTAGTGTTGGTTCTTACATGGAAGGAAATGGAGAAGGAGGAGCAAGGGTCATCCATGCTATTTAAATTATGTCTAAAATAAATTCTGAATATGATTTTTAAGCAAACTAAAAAACTTGATATATCATATTTGCTTCTTAAGTTCAATTTGTTGTATTTCTCATAACTCTTTTAATGTTGAGTAGATACTATGTCAAAATGTAATCTGGTACAAAATCCGAAATAAATTTTTATGATAGATTTCAGGACAGTGCTGGTTTGAGAATCTTAGCTTTTATAAATTGTCAAGAATCTTAGATTTTGTAAGTTCAACGTTCATTATGATATGTAACATTAAGTCTAACACCCTTATCATAGTCCATCGGCATTAACAAATTTTTCTTGATTCGGGAAATTTGATATTATGATCCTATTAAGAACCATGGTGTGTAACCACTAACCACGTTAAACGCCCTCATTTTATTTTGGTTGTCGGATTGGGAATGGTTTTAGGGATTTTCTTTTGTATTTGGTTTTTACAGTGTGAAGGGAAAACATCGGAAACCGTTTGAATGAAATCAACTGAACAAATGAAGTAGTATTTCACTTGTGTCAATTGGCAGTTATAAGACTAGGATCAGAAGAAAGTTAAAAATTTAACTTCTACACGTGATAGGATCCATTCTCTCTATAACTAGCTTTTGAGTTGCCGACGGGTACTGGGAATTGCTTGTTGTGTCTACAGCTTGAGTTTACGCAAAAATTAACAATGTCAGGCAAAATTCTTGAGCAATGTTTGTGACTAAACTAAAACAGTAACTTGCAAAACATCAGTAGTTGATAAAATCTAGAGTTAGTGACAATGAATAATGATAATACATGATGACCTTTGTCACCAATGGTCCTTACAAGAACAAGTACCTTTTTCAAAATGGTGGAACCGATTCGTATCTCTTAATACAATTAGTCTCTTAGTAATTCTTGAAACAGCCTTCATCCATGAGTGACAATCGACACAAACCCGAAGATTCTTAGTAATCCTGATTGGCATTCCAGCAGCAGTGTGGATGAGTGCAAATACAGCTGCAAGCCGTTCACTGTGCCCACAAACCCATATTATCTTCATCTCTTCATTTATATCATGAAGAACGACATCTGTGTTAGGGATATATCCTGAGTCCTTAATGGCATTTGACAACTCATTCCAAATTTTCAAATACTCAGCAGAACTACGAAAATCATAGCTCCCTCCGGCAACAAATGTATGAATTCTATGCTTTATCTGTATCCAGCTACATCCAGCATCTTTCTTAATGCCCCTTATGGCCATCATTTCCCTAACTCTCTTAACACCTTCCCACATCCCAGCATTTGCATATATGTTTGAAAGCATCACATAATTTCCTGGATTGTTAGGTTCGATTTCAAACAACCGCTCCGCAACTGTTTCTGCAAGAAAAACATGACCATAAAGCCGGCACGAGTTAAGCAATGATCCCCAAATGCTGCCACTTGGTTTCATTGGAATATTTTCTGCCACATTTAATGCCTCATCAAGTTTCCCCGACCTGCCTAATATGTCTACCAAACAAGCATAATGCTCTAAAGATGGATTCACCTCATAATCTTCCATCACATTAAACAATCTTTGCCCCTCACTAGTTAGCCCTGAATGGCTACAACCTGACAGTAAGGCAACAAAGGTAATACCATCTGGTCTAATGTCAGATCTTATCATTTCATCAAACAAAGCAATCGCTTCTTCTATTTGCCCATTGATTGAATATCCAGCCAGCATTGTATTCCATGATGTCAAATCCTTGCTGTGCATTCTGTCAAATACTTTTTTACAATAACCAATTGCTCCACATTTGGCATACATGTCCATCAGTGAGTTAAGTAAAGGTACATCAGCTTTATTCCTGGACTTCAAAATCTGTCCATGTATCTCCTTCCCAGTATGAAGTGCAGTGAGTTGAGCACAGATTGGCAACAATGTTGTAAGGGTAATCCAACTGAACCCTATTTCCTCTCCCTGCATAACCCTAAAAGCATCAAGTGTCTCAAACACTCTATCTTGACCAGCAAAACCCGCAATTAAAGTGTTCCAAGACACCACATTTCGTTGAGGCATTACCCCAAACACCCTTAGGACATCATCAAAGCACCCACACTCCACATAGAACCTCAAAAGCGCATTGTTCACAACTTGATCAGTTTCTTCATCATGCTTCACGATTTGGGCATGGATTGCTCTGCCTACCAATGCATCAGCCAAATCAGAACAGGCCTTGAGGGCCATGGAGAAAGCGAAATTGCCGGGCTGAACACACCGTGACAACATCTCACGGTAAAGAAGCAATGCTTCCTTGAAAAACCCATTTCTCGAATAGCCAATAGCCATAGCTACCCACACCGATTCTGGTAGGTTCTCATCGCCAATTCCGTCTTGGAACACACGGCGAGCCTCATCGACTCTGCCACAAACAGAGTACAGCGTGATGAGCTTGCTCTTCAACATGGGGTTCTCCAAGATTGTGTCTTGAGAGCGAAGCAAGTGAAGGTAGAGTTTTTGGCCATGTTCCAATGACCTTCTGCAAATGCAGGCATGGAGGAGGAGAGATATATCTTCTTCATTGGATGTGAGCTTTGAGGATTCGATGAGGCGAAGCGCCTCGTTCAATTTGCCCAATTTGCAGAGAGATTTTAGGGTTGAATTGAAAGGTTTTGTTTGGTGTTTGTGAGTGTTTGTGGCTCTGGGTGTGGAAGTGACAGTTATGTTCGTTTTGACAGTTATGTTGGTTGGAAGAGAAATGGCGGGGAACATGATGCAGCGGAAAGAAAGGAATCGTGGTTGTGTTTTTTTTTTTAAGGTTAGTTCAGTAACTCCAATGAAGGTGTCAACTGTGTAGAGAAACTCCAATTACCGTTTCTTGGAGTATTATTTATGAATAATACTTGTGGCAGGAATACAACAGACACAATACGAGATCAAAGAGAATGTTTTGATGAGAGGGAATACTTTTATTTTTTTTTGTCTATAACAGAAGTATTATTTGTGGCAAAAGTATTATTTCTACCACAATTGCAAAAATAATACTCCTTTTTCCATATTGTACTCCTCCTTGTGGAGCTCATTTGGTATGAGCAGCTCATTTGGTATGAGCGGGACCTTGTGGTCCATTTCCAAAATTAGAAAGAAAAAAAGATTGGAAGAAGATTTAAAAGGAAGAGTATAAATGGAAAGAAAATTTCTCTTTTTTATAAAGGACCATCAAATAAAAGTGTGCTCCTGAAGCACATTAAAAAAGTCTCTCTCCTTGTGCTCACTTCAGTTGTGTTATATGATGGTTATACTTATACCCCTTCAATTTGGAATGCTTCTTAATGATATTTTATATTGTATAATAGGGTCAAATTATAATTTTTTGTTTACAAATTCAATTATATATTCTAAATAATGCAAATACTTGAATGTGTATTCTCCAAAATATATAATTAAATTAGTAAGAATTTATAAACAAATTTTGTAAGTATAACCCTCTCCTTTATAATAATACCAAATTTTGTTTGAAGACTGCCGAAGTTCATTGCCATTACGGCTCACCAATTTGGTATATTTTCACTGTATCAAACGTTCATACTTTTTGCTAGGTAGATGAAGTTAATTATTAAAAATTCACAAAATCCAGCATTTCATGAAACTACACTACCTTAATTATAGGGATTCTGCAACAACTCAAACAATACACCTAAAATCAACAGTACACCTCTACAATTGAATGAAAAGCAATACAGAATTCAAAATAATAATTTGATTAAATTTATAAAACTCAGTATTCTTTCAATAGGATGTAGGTAGGGAAAGAATAACCATGAACGTAACTCTGGGTTAAAAACCAAACTACAAGATAAATTTTTATACTATGATTTTGGATATAGTGAATGTTCTTTTAAAGGACACAAAGTTATGTCATTTCACCCCTTTATAATTATGTACCGGGAAATACATAGTTATAATATTAAAGTTTTTTTTTTCTCTCTCTCTCCAGACACTTTTTAGATATGGAAAGAAAAAGAAAAACTTTAATATTATAACTATATAGTTCCCAGAGTACATAGCTATAAGAAATGAAAGGACATAACTTTGTGTCCGTTTGAAAAGACAAATACTTTTCCTTCTAATTTTTGACTCAACTACTTCTGGAATAAATTGTAATAGCCACTTGCAGATCGGTAATCACGATCATAGATCTGCTCTGCCAGGATAACGAGGGAAGGGAATCACGTCTCTAATATTTTCCAGGCCAGTGGCAAAAAGAATCATCCGTTCAAAGCCAAGACCAAATCCAGCATGTTTCACAGTTCCATACCGCCTCAGATCAAGGTACCACTCATATGGCTCAAGAGGCAGACCCATCTCCTTTATTCTGCAATATAAAAATAATATAAATTGGCAGAGGAAAGAGATCACATTTATATGCCATATATTATAAACAGACATATTACGAACCTTTGCTGAATGACATCATAACGCTCTTCTCTTTGGCTTCCACCAATCAACTCTCCAACCTGAAATTATTTACACACTTTTATTTTGCCAACAAAAAAGGCCAGTTGGGTAACTAGATATATAATCAGTAACCAGGCAACAACATCAAATATACAGGATACAAACCTTTGGCACAAGGACATCCATAGCAGCCACTGTTTTAGAATCATCATTGAGCCGCATGTAGAATGCTTTGATTTCTTTTGGATAGTTATAGACAATTACAGGCTTCTGAAACTTTACCTCTGTAAGGTATCTGCATAACACAATGACCCCTAGACATCATTTTCCCCAAGTCAATACGAACAAGAACTTGAAAACACAAACTGAAAAAATACCTTTCATGCTCAGATGCCAAGTCAATCCCCCATTTCACTTCATTGTCAAATTTCTTACCATTCTTCACGGCCTCCTCTAGAATTTCCACTGCCTCTGTATACGAAACTCGAATAAAGGGAGTGGAAGCAACCATTTTCAAACGATCAATGCAACCTTTATCAAACTTATCAGCCATAAACTCCATATCTTCTAAGCAATTGTCAAGCAACCACTGACACATAAATTTCACGTATGCCTCAGCGCAGTTCATGTCATCCTACACAATAATGCAAAACAGTGAACTTCATTATCTTCTGCCACAAGAAATGCAAAAGCAACCTACATAGGACTAGATGAAGTATGCAGTTCAAGGTAAGTTTAAAATTAAACATTTGAATTGACATTGAACAGATAAATATACCAATATAGCGACAAACATGAAACTATTGAGATTTGAGAACGAGTTAAATATTCATATACCTTCAAGTCAGCAAAGGCAATTTCTGGTTCTACCATCCAAAATTCCGCCAAATGCCTTGAAGTGTGAGAATTCTCCGCGCGAAATGTTGGGCCAAAGGTATACACACTACCAAGAGCACAAGCATAGGACTCAACTTGAAGTTGGCCCGAAACAGTGAGAAACGCTGGACGGGCAAAGAAATCTCGGGCATAGTCCACCTTTCCATCCTTGTGAGGAATGCCGGGTTTAACTTGAGATCTCTCCTCCACCTTGGAGAGATTCTCCTTTGCTTTTTTAAGTTCATCCACAGAAGCACTAATTTCCTGCTTACTCGCTTTAGCAGACTTCAATTGGGAAACAATCTCCCCTTTCTCCTTAACAACAAGCCTGGCAGCTTCTACGTCAGCTTCCGTCGGAGGAGGGTTCTGTATCAGCTCCTTCTCCAATTTCTCCACTTCATTAATCAAAGTTGTGACTTGAAACATCTCACCAGCACCCTCACAATCACTCGTGGTGATAATCGGCGTGGGCACTTCAAGAAACCCGTGCTTGTGGAAAAATGTTTTCGTCGCATAAGCAAGTGCATCTCTGATTCGAGTAACTGCAGATATCTGCAATATTATTCAGATGCCGCCGTTATTACATATTAGTAATAATGAGTCTGCTGTTGCTTCTGATTTAGTTGCATAGTTAGTTACGTGTGTGTGTGTGTGTGAGTTACCTTTCTGTTATACTACAGTTAGTTGTTAGCTTTCTGTTACCTCTCTGTTATACTACAGTTAGTTGTTAGCTTTCTGTTACCTCTCTGTTATACTACAGTACAGTACAGAGCCTATATGTCAGTGAAATTCAGAGTTCATAACAGCTGTTAATAACAATAATCAAGAAGCATGATTAGTGAGAATGAATGAGTATGTATTGAGTATTGGATTTAATTTACCGTGTTGGTTCGACAACGAAGGTGAACGAAGTCTCGCAAGAACTCGAGGGTGAGTCTCATCTTCGGCAAGGGGTACTTGCCGGGATCGACGGGACCAACGTGGATGAGCTTATCGGCGCGGAGCTCTATCTTCTGCTTGGTGCCGGAAGGAGGGAGTTTCAGGTGGCCGTCGACGACGATGCAGGTTCCGGTGGGGACAACTTGGGAAAGGTCACCGAGGGAAGCTTCAACGATGACCTGGAGGTTACCGGGACAGGAACCGTCGTTGAGCTCCAAAAATGCGAATGCGTCCTTGTCGGCCTTCCTTCCGGTCTTGACCCAACCGCCTACCCTCGCCGTCTTCCCCGCCAGCCCCGCCCCACCGTCCGGCCGAGAAATTATCCATCGGATCGGGACACGATCCGAGAACTCCGCTTTCGCAATCTCACCTGAAGTTTCCGCCAATTGGTCCGTTGTAGGTTCTGCCATTGGTGTCGGAAATGCTTGCTTCTTCCCCAAACTGTAGCTTTAGCGGCACACTCTCACTCTCACCTCTCAGTTTAACAAGACCAAATAACCCTAATTTTAAATTTCTACCAATTAATATAGAAAAAAAGTGTTTATCCTTTAAAATATTTAATTTATATCTTTTTATTTTTTTAATTTCATAAAGAGGTGCACTTATACTTTTATTTTTATTTTTTTGTTAATTCTCTTCTATTTTTTTAGTTATTTTTTCTTTCTTTTAAAATGATACAATTTTAGATCCTTTAAAATAACACACATTTTTTCCATTAATTTAAATTAGCCGAAATAAATTATAAATTGTTTTAGTATGTTACTCGTAGGATAATTGTTCGTTTAAATCAGAATATTTTATTATTTATTATTTATTCTCAAAATAATTATAAAATTTAAGATATTATTTAACATTAAATCAATTATTAATTACTTAGAATATGATTCGAACTTAATAACAAAAAATATATAACTGGTTTAACTTTAAAAACTTAAACCTACCACAAATAATTTTTAAAATTAAAGATGTTTTAAACCGTCTTAAAAACATAATTATACGTTTGTTTAGAAGTATCGAAACAGGTCTGACCACGGATCAATCTGTTTGACCAATGTACTTTTGATGAATTGGGAAATGGATCCTTTCGGTGTGAGAAAAAAAAAATGATATAGTGACGTAAATTAATAGTAATAATTTTGTAATTATTTATTTTTTAAGTGCTTCAGTTGCTTTTTGTATAAACTCATTTTCTGAAATGTTCAGTAATAACATAGAACTACTTTCCTTTCTCTTTTCTCTCTCTCTTCTGGTTTCTCTGTTTACAATACGTTGTACTCTTCAAAATTTAAGACAGGGTTTCAATGCTCAGTGATAGCTTCCCTTTTTTTTTTTTTTTTGGTAAACAATAGCTTGCTTATTTAACCTAGCTTTTATCCGGATTCAGAATCTCAATTTGTTAATAGTTCTGTTGCTTTTGATATTGAGGCCACTTTGGTCGATATGATAACTTATTATATTTTCTTCTATTTAATTTTTTAGAAATTTAATTTAATTTGTTAACTAGTTTTATCTTATTCCGGTATTAATAAAGGAAAAAATTTCCATGTCATACTCATGTAAAAGTGAGTGAATCCTACTAATATCTTCTTTTTCTCTTTACAATAGAATTCATTCACTTTTATGTAAGCGTGACAGATAAAAAAAATTTACCATAAAAGTAGAAACATTAAAATCTTTAATAAATTATTTTAAAGAAATTTTAATAAATTAAAATCTTCTCAAAATTGTCATGTACAACTTGCAACTTCCCTAAAAGGAATTAATGTTTTTTTAGATAGTTGTATTTTTTTGTACTCACATGAAAGTGGGTGATTAATTTTTTTTCCTCTTTCTCCCTTCTTCTCTCAAATAGCTTCATATATTTTTATGTGAGAACAGAAAACATCATCACCTCCAAATTAAATTATTTTATTTGCACAGCTTACCAAAAAAAAAAATTATTTTATTTGCACATGATTATAAATTAAATTTTTTTTCATTAGTATCATTCAAAAAATTTATACATCGACAATTAATTATTTTTAGTAATTTATTTAATAAAAATACTATTTTAGATATTATGTAAGTTGTTTAAAATATGTTTTATTTTAAAAAATAAAACAGAATCTAATATATAAATAAGTTAAAAGAAAAAAGTGATATAAAATTAATTTGAAAAATTACTTAAAAACATATTATTAAAGATATTCTTATTTATTTATGTTACAACATGACCCTATTGGATTCAGATAGGTTTATTTAATATTAATATGTTACTTATTAAGTATGCTTTAAACAAGAGACTTATCGTGGATATTATTATTTATTTATTTTTTTGTAAATATGGATATTATTTTTCATTCTAATTCAATTCTCTTATTTTGTTCGCCCTTATTTTACTCTGTTAACCAAACAAGCCTAGAAACATATAACTTCTAAGAAAGGCTTAATACGTGTTTTAATAACAATTTAATTTTTTAACAATAGAAAATAATATTAAAATAATTTTTATTATATTATAGTAATATTATTAAGGGTAATACTTTTCTTATGTTACATAAGAGAAATGTTATCTCTGATACTCACATTTTTCAAGTGACTCTCACAAGAATTTATTTCTCACCTCCAACTTTTTTTTTCTCTCCTAATTATTATTTGAGTAAGAGATAATAGGGGTGTTCATCAATCGACTCAAACTGATTCAAACCGCGGTGACGAAACCGAAAAACTGATAACCGAATATACCAAAAACCGAAAAACCGAGAACCGGAAAAAAACCGCAAATTTTAATTGGATTTTGTAACACCCCGTATATATCCGGTAATGTTATCATAATATCGTATTATGCTGCGCTTAATTAAAATGCGGAATTACTTTTTCTTTTCAATTATGATGCCATTAACATTACCAACCTGTTTAATAATCAATTAAGAAAATATCGCCTGTATGTGATTGCAATAAAACAGCTAACTGAAATACCTCATAACATAGATAAAATAAGTGTGGCTCTAGTCACGGAACTACAACAATGTAGACCGGACCATCTAACAGTTTATACAACTCCAATCTAAAAAGTACTAACAGAGAGTGTCATGGACAATCCCCATGCTCACTCAAATAAGGCAACATGCCCAACATCAGTCTCAACAACAACATAATGATAAAAGGCATAAAACATAATCAACATCAATATCCAGTCATGCTAACAAATAAGCAGAAACAACATAATCAGCTAAGCTCCGGCCTCCTGCCGCCTGCATCAGTGCCCATACTACCTGATCCTGAAATAAGCATTCCCCAAACGTGGGGTAAAATCTCTAATCTAGAAATCTCAGTAAGTCAGTGAGTCCTCAAGGATCTTCCACCCCAAGCTCACTTACATGTGCAATATAAGTTCAAAAGCAGTTTATCATTTATCATTTCTAAAACAATGCAATGCAGCAGATAATCATGTCATGTGTGTCAATACTAATCTACTGGCCAGAGACAATGCAGGTATACGTCTATCACCTACACACCGTGCAAGTACCACTTGCATTCACCCCGGTATACCGTCTTGTATGGCGCTACATACTCAGGCTTCCCGTCAAGATGAAACAACACATGCATATTAAAAGCCATTACATGTAAAGTTCAATCAACATATCAAATATCCAAAAGCATGTACTCAGCATGCATAAACCATACCCACATGGGACATGGTGGAACCACAACATGGCTAAACCGAGGACACGAAAGCTTACCTCTAAGCCAGCTATCCAATGCCACAAGCTCAAAGTCCAATCACAGCAGATCACAATCTGATATGGACCAAATATAAATCAATAAACATGTACCACATGCATACAAATTAAAGACAACGCCTTTTCATTGCGTTTTCAAGTCTTAAAGCTTCTAACAAAGCCGCAAGCCCTTAATCCCATGATTCTGGCTTAGTCCATTAAATACAAAAGTTCAACTTCATCAAACTAGGGTCCACAAACCCCTAATAGCCTACTGTACACACAACACAGCTACTGTTCTGCGAAATCCCAGAATATCCGGATATTCCTCGGGACCATATCCGGATATTCAATATCCAGATATCCAGAATCCCATATCCGGATATCTAATATCCGGATACTCAAAACCCATATCCGGATATTCATCGGGCACATATCCGGATATTTCACGACAGAATGCAGAAAATGCATTTCGTGAAGATATCCTTCCAAGGTTGGGTTTTTAACGATTTAAAGCACCTAAACATGCATTTCTAGGTGTGTTCAACATTACCCAACAACAAGTTATCATCTTTAAGCCTTAACATGCATCAAGCTTTCATTTTTAAACTTAAAGACTCAAGATCAAAGGTGATGAAGCTTACCAAAGCTCAAACTCAGAAAAAGGGTGCTCTTGGAGCTCACACAACAGCTCCAAGGTCCTGTTCTCACTGTACACGAAAATAGTGCACAAAGGTGGTTCTTTTACACAACAAGGAAGCTCCTTGAAGCTTCAAAACACCTAAGGAAAGCTCCCTCCTTCCCAAAACGTGAAAACAGCAAGCTCACCCTCTCAAGACAGAAGCCAAACTCAGAAATGAAGTCTCTTTCTCACTCACAAGGATTGTTCACAC
Source organism: Gastrolobium bilobum (assembly GCF_033153095.1). Taxonomy (NCBI): domain Eukaryota; kingdom Viridiplantae; phylum Streptophyta; class Magnoliopsida; order Fabales; family Fabaceae; genus Gastrolobium; species Gastrolobium bilobum. Next base: position 162,810 of record NW_026896054.1, read on the forward strand.
TCACCCAATGTGTTTACAAGAGAAAAAGTGAAGAATCAAGGAAGAAAAGGAAGGAGAAAACCCAAAGGCTGTGTTTCTGGTCAGCCACCAACACAACTCACGTAGCAAAAATCTGGTATCTAGGGCAATGTGCCCTTAATAAGGGTATTTATAGCCCAAAAGCACTTAAACACACAGTATTAACTTTAATTTCTACGCTTAGCATTTTAATCCCAAACTTTGAAATCTGAAACTACACAATTTTCTAAGATTTATCATATTTTTCTGAGCAATTTTTCGGTACGCGCTTTTCCAAGCCAGTACTGGTTTCTAGCATCATTTCTCATTATTTGGACTTGAAACTCGTTTTACAAGTCCTACATATCATTCTAGTAATTATCATGCACTTACCTTAATTTTTCGGGACACTTTTTCGGTACTACTTTATACCGACTAGCAGAACCGGTATCTGCACTTTTCTTTCGAAAAACGACTTTCAGCATTATTACTCACTTACTATAATTATTAAAGCCTCATAATAATTATTAGGGTCAATTATGGAATCATTTCTTATTTTCTCATAATTTATTAATTAAATTCCTTAATTAACGGTGCGGGTCCTTACAGATTGGATCGATTTTCGGATGGGTTGACCGATCAAATCCAAACCGATCCAATATATTAATTTTCTTCTACCTACTTGGATCTTTCCCCAATCATAATCCAAAAATTTCTAAACCCAAGACCCATCAACTAAACCCAAGAAAAAATCTAATCACATCTCATCAACAAAAATTCAACTGTGTAGAGCTTCATATCTCATTGCCAAAAAAAAACTATATTATCTTTTATTGATGCTTTTGTATTTAAAAAAAATAAAATTACAAAGCCTATTATATAAAAGATGTTATTTGCACAATAACCATGAAACAAATTTTAGGATTTTCAAAAAACCGAAAATCGATCCAATCCAAACCGAAAAAATTGGATTGGATCGGATCGGATTTGAAAAAAAATTCAAATCGAATGGATGATTATATGATCAAACCGAAAGGATTGGATCAGATGATTTTTGCATCCAAAACCGATCCAATCCAGCCCGCGAACACCCCTAGGAGATAATACTTCTCTTATACAACATAAGAAAAGTATTACCCTATTATTAATGAAATTTTTATTAAAATAATAAATTAATATACATTTTTAATACTTTTATTACATCAAGTTAATTTGATTGATAAATTAGATTGTCTTGTCTTAAGAAGGCTAAACAAGCGTTTACTTGTAATAAATTTTTGGCGCAACAATCTTATATTCTAAGACAAACCTATTCTTTGGCAAGTCCACTGACGTGTCACTTCCTCCTTCACTTTCAGCTTTGCGTTCACACTACAAAATTTTAAAAACTTTCCTTCTTTGGTAAATCAGTGAATAAAAAAAATATAAAAGAAAATCTAATTTTCAATGAAAATTGATGAACAAGATTTCATAACTCAAATCAATGGTAAAGATTTGTTATAAGTTGTAGTGGCAGACAGACAGCTTATTCAAATTTGAATTTTGGAGTTGAAAATTTAAATTTGATTTTTGAAATCTGACAACTAATTTAATGTTGAGCTACTTTCTCCATTGGAATTGCTAAACATTTTAAAAAATACATCTGCTTTTCATTATTCTATGCGATTGCTTGGGGGCGATTTTGTTGCTCCTGTTCATTTTTCCTTTTTTTGCCTCTGACGCATATCAGTTGCTAAAATATACAGCCTCAAGGAATCAGCTTCTTCGTTCTCTCTTCGATCGTCTTACCAACATGTTTTCAAAATATGATTTTCTGAAGGATGTCAATCCTGCCAATGAAGACTGGAGGATTAAGGTGAAGGTGGTTCGGGCTTGGAAAGTTCCTAACTTTCAACGTAGAGATTTTGACGACAATGTTGAAATGGTTTTATTGGATGAACAGGTAGTTGTCTGCGTTTTTTAAATCTTCCATCTTTGCATTTTTTAAATCTTCCATCTTTTGTGAGTTGGCTGTGTTCTTTTGTAGGGTGGTAGGATCCACGCTACTGTCAAAGGTTTTTCCTGACTGTTTTTCATTTTTTAATTTTTGCATTTTTTTACGAACTCTTTGCTGCCCTCTTTTTTTTTGTAGACGTCATTGGTTTAATCTCAGGAATTGGTGAAGTTTGTGAACGTGTGGTGTCTGGTAGGAAGACGAAAATGGTTGTGTTGGAGCTTGAAAACCTGAGGTATTTAAAATTGTAGATTTAAAAAAATTAATTTTGTCAAGCTCTGTATCATCATTCCTGTGAAATTCTTAACATTTTTTTTTGTCGTTTATTGAACACTGTTAGCGCTGGATTGTGATAACATTTTGTATCCTGTTTATTTCTTCTTTTTTACTTTTTTATTTTTTCATAGGGTGCAGATTTGGATCAATTTCCAAACTAAATGTTCTGAATGAGAAGTCAACGTTGTTTATGATGTATTTTGAAGCAAAAGGATCTGAATTCATACAGTGAGCCAAAATATCAAGTTTCTAAAATTTGTATTAGTGAAGAAATTATCTCAATGTTCATTAAGTCTCTTATTGATCCAAATGTAGGCTGCGTATTTATTTCTGTTGGATGTCCAATTTTCTTATTCATTTTTACTTGACTGTTGTTTGTTATTGTATATCACAGGAGGAAGCAAATTTCGATAATGCTCGCGAAAACAAAATTGTATCTTCGGAACCAGAAAAAGCTGCGGTAACCCATTATTTGAATTAAAATTTATGTTATGAACAAAAAAATTGATATTCACTTGGCGTACCATTTTGTTTTGTTTTTTTACAATACTATAGGATATTGAGAGTCAGACCTGTGATAGTGTTGACGTTGGTGATATTTCCCTGACTATGTTGACACCGGTGATTAATTCTTATAATTCCATTGCTGGAGAATTTAATTTTACAGCTGTTCGAACTGTAAAAAAAAATAAAGCTTGAAAAAGAGTTACGTATTTTCTGATTTATATTTGTGTTTCTATTTTCTTGCCATCAATTTTTTTTTCAATGTTACCATAATGTTTATACCATTTCATTTGCTTGCGCAAAGTTGAAATGTTCATCACTGTTTTTTTTTTAATAAATTTGATGCAGAAGCATATGAGACTACCTCGTAGAATTGGCTACTATGTCTTGAGGAGGATTTTTCGTTTCTTGGAGACGAGATGTTTAAAGGATTGTTATTGTTATTATAACTATGCTCATCACATAATGTGTTTTGTTGAAGTGACGACTAATTTGTTATATTCATAAACGGTGTTTTTTGCAATGGACTACCCCACTTCAAATCGTGTCATGATGTTTTGATCTATTGAGATCATCCAATTTATTTTATTAGTGATGTACATTTCCTACTAATTTGGTATATTCATGAAAGCTGTTTTTTGCAATGGATTTCTGCTATGTTGATGTGTGGCATGGAAAACTATTTTTTTAACCTTGATTCAGAACTTCTAGCGAAAATAAATACGACCGTCTAAGTCGTGCTGTAACTAAAAGTATACGAAAAAAAAAACACTATTACTCCTGCAGCTGAAAAATCAATTATATCTTCCAGTATCAATAACGACGTTAATAAATATTAAAAGCGATAATTGCGGTGTTATATGTTGTACAATAAATGTTAATAATCAATTTATTAATCCAATCTTTGATTATATTTTGGTTCGTATTTTAAAAGTTTAATTTTACTCAAACAATGACTTACTAAAGAAAAATTATAATCTGACTCATTGAATATTTCAAAAAACACATCCTAACAATTGATAGCATATTGTTTTGGAAATATCGATTATAAAATCCTACTTCTAAGCAAATTTATATGTCAACAAATCTTAACATGTTATTTCTTTCTGTTTCTTTCTACATTGTAATTTTGGGAATTTAAATTTGAATTTGGAACGACGGTGTATTAGGGACCATCTGTCATCAAAACGCTGCATTGAAGCTACTGTTTACTCAACGTCAGAATTAATTACATCTTAGGTTTAATGAACGTTGCGTAATTTGAAGAATAATGGTTTAGGAAATCGTCCAATATAATTAAAAGGCTGCATTCTTTGATTAAAATGTTTTCGTACAAGTAATTTTTTTTAAAATATTTAATCATTTTTTTATGATTAATATCATTTTTTTATGTTTAAAATCTCATTATTTTTTAAATTTCGACATTTAAACTTGATATATGTGGAAAAAGAGTTCAGCATTAATTAGTAACAAATATTTTTATTTATATCCTTCTACTATTTTGAAATTCGAATTTTAAATTGATATAAGTGGGAAAATAGTTCAACATTTTTTAGTGGTAGACAGTTGTATTAATAACTCATTACTTTCTACATGAGAATTGTTAAGTATATTTACAATATTTATTGGAAAATATGTCATTTGAAAACTTTCCTTCTTTAGTAAATAGTTGAAATTAAAAAATATAAAATGTAATCTACAAATTGAAATAAAATAAATGGACATTAAGTGAACAATTTGTGGTAGCAGACAACTCATTCAATGCACCACTTCTTTTTACATTGGAATTTTCAAATAATAACAACTCAACTCTTTTAAATTTCAAATTTAAATTTAAATTTAAATTTTGAATTTGAATTTTTAACTTTGTAATGATGAAAAAAAATTTGGAAAATTTTTGGTGGTAGACAGCTTATTTAATGTCCCACTACTTTTCTTTTGTTGTATATTATGATTAAAAAATACATGTACTTTTCTTTTATTTTATATCCCACTATTTTTTACATGGGTAATTGTTAGCCCTATTAATGCTGCATAAAAAAACAAAAACATTAAAAAAATATTGTAAAATAACAAAATTATTTATATTATAAAATAAATTCGAAATTTGAAAATAAATTAAATGGAAAAATATGTGAACAAATTTTGGTGGCAGACAACTCATTTAATATCCCACTGTTTTCTACATTGGAATTTCTAAATTAATAATAACTCAACTCTTTTAAATTTTGAATTTATGTTTAAATTTAAATTTTGAATTTGAATTTTTAGCTTTGTAATTGTGGAAAAACTTTTGGAAAACTTTTTGTGGCAAACAACTCATTTAATGTCCCCCTACTTTTCTTTTGTTGTATATTACAAGTAAAAAAGACCTCTACTTTTCTTTTATTTTATATTCCACTATTTTTTTCATGGATAATTGTTAGCTCTGTTAATGCTACATTAAAAAAAACAAAAACATTAAATTTTTTTGTAAAATTTGTAAAATGAAAAATTATTATTTTGTAAAATAAATTCGAATTTTGGAAATAAATTAAATGGAAAATTATGTCCATAATTTTTTGTGGCACACAACTCATTTAATATCTCACTCCTTTCTACATTGGAATTTTCAAATTAATAATAACTCAATTTTTTTAACTTTCGAATTTATGTTTGAATTTAAATTTTCAATTTGAATTTTTAACTTTGTAATGGTGGGAAAAATCTTTGGAAATTTTTTTGTGGCAGACAGCTCATTTAATGTCCCACTACTTTTCTTTTGTTGTATATTATGAGTAAAAAATACCTCTACTTTTCTTTTGTTGTATATCGCACTATTTTTTCATGAATAATATTAGCTCTGTTAATGCTGCATTAAAAAACAAAAACATTAAAAAAAATTTAAAAATAAATTATTTATATTGTAAAATATATTCGAATTTTGGAAATAAATTAAATGGAAAATTATGTGGACAATTTTTTGTGGCAGACAACTCATTTAATATCTCACTTCCTTCTGCATTGAAATTTCCAAATTAATAATAACTTAACTTCTTTAAATTTTGAATTTATGTTTAAATTTAAGTTTTGAATTTGAATTTTTTATTTTGTAATGGTGGGATATCTTTTGAAAAAAAAATTGTGATAGACAGCTCATTTAATGTCCCACTACTTTTCTTTTGTTGTATACTAGTATATTACCCGTGCGATGCACCGGGAAAAAAGATCAAAAATTTTGTCGTCCTCTGTGATTGGTTAATCGCACTGCAAATTTTATACTTACAAAAAACTGTGTTGTTATTTTGTTATATATTTTGCAAATATCAACCACAAACAGAAATCTGCTATTCAGATGGATAATTAATTTTGCATACAACTACATCATAATACACCATAATACGTTATAATACACAATGTTAACATGAGAAAGGGATATAAAAAGAAAAATGCGTACAAATCATTGCTAACTATAATTATTATTTGCAAGGATTTGTGTCGTTAGTATTTGAAATTTTACAAATTTGTATTTACCAAAATTAAAATCGGATTTAGGAATTTAATTATAAAAGAAGAAGGATGAAATTTTCATTTCATTATAAACATGTCTTTGTGGGTCGGCCCTCCGGGCCGAGTCCAGTTTTGCCACCTCTAACTATCAGCATGTAAATGATTTTTATATTTATCCACAAAAAAAGATTTTTATAGTTGCGTCTAGGTTTTTATATTTTATCTCAGAAATAAACTTTCATTTACTACAATCAGATTTATAAAATAACAATAAATAATTATTTCTTTTGCAAAGATTTGTGTCGTTAGTCTTTGGAATTTCACAAATTTATATTTACAAAAATTGAAATCAGATTTAGTAATTTAATTATAAAAGAAGAAGGATAATATTTCAGTTGAATTATAAAAATATATTAGCGGGAAGGTCCTCCGGGCCGAGCCCAACTTTCCACCTCTAACTGTCAGCATTTTATATAAATAATTTTTTTTGCAAAGATTAGTGTCGTTAGTCTTTGGAATTTCACAAATTTGTATTTATAAAAATTGAGATCAGATTTAGTAATTTAATTATAAAAGAAGAAAGATAAAATTTTAATTGAATTATAAAAATATATTGGCGAGTCGGCCCTTCGGGCCGAGCCCAATTTTCCACCTCTAGCTGTCAATATTTTATATAAATAATTATTTTTTGCAAGTATTTGTGTTAATTACACTCTTGTAATAAAAAAATGAAATTTTAATTTCTTTCTTATGTACTAAATAAAAATTTTCATTTTTATAGTTCTTAAATTTTAAAAAAAAAAATTTACAAAATGCAAGACGTCATTTTTTATTTAAATTTAAAATTTAAAACTTCTTAAATTTATTATACATATTTTTTTATATAATTTTTTCTCTCTTAATTTATGATTTTTATATATTTTTTTAATTGGTTATACATGTATATTTTTATGTTAAAATTTAAATTTATTTTTTGTAAAGTATAAATTATGCCATTTCATTTTTTTCTTTTAAATTTGAAATTTTAAATAATTTTTATCGACTATAAATGTATTTTTATAATTTTAAATATTTTATTGTTTAATCTATAATTTTATATTATTTAAATTTATTATATATATCTCTTTTTACACTGTAGAAACATTAAATGATGAACTATTTTTTCACCTATCAAATTCAAAATTTAAATTTAAAAGTTTGAATTTTAAATATTAAAATTTTTTCTCACTCAATAGACATAATAATAATATTATTAATAAACTTAAATTCCTTCACAAAAAGTAATGGAAAATATGTATAAAAAACCGTGCATATTCTCCAAGCAATAACTTATAGTTATTCACTCACGACATAGAAAATTGTGTTAATTACACTCTTACATCAAAAAAATAAAAGCTTAATTCATTTCTTATATATTAAATTATATTTTTGTAGTGATTAAATTTTTATAATTTATTTTTTACAAAATGATAGATGTCATTTGTATTTTATTAAAATTTAAAATTTAAATTCTTTTGAATTAATTATAAATATTCTTTAAAAAATTAATTTTTTTGTTTAATTTATAATTTTATACTTTTTTGAATTGGTTATACATATAAATTTAAAACGTTTACGTTAAATATTTTTCTTAAAAAAATACTTGTATGAAAATTTCTTATCGTTTTGTATTATTTGTGTACCGAGTGTCACAATTATATAACTCCATTGATAAGAAATACTAATGCATTCACTTGTATTTGATTGTAAACTTTAATTGTAGCATACGTTATCTGACCATTAAAATCATCAATAAATTCAAATGTTGAAAATTTAGGGAATTGGTATTCGTTTTAATTTTATTCAATCAACATACATTAATGAACTTTTCAACAAACTAAAGGAGGTTTTTTGAACATATTTTTTGTATTAAATTAATATACACTTTTCAATAAATATTATTATTCTGATTTCTATGTAGAAAATAATGAGATATTAATACAATTGTCTGCCACTAATTAATGTTGAAATCTTTTTCTACCTATATTATGTTTAAAATTCGAATTTTGAAAAAGTAGTGTGGGTATTTTTTTTTTTTTTGGTAAGAAGTAGTGGGGGTATTAATATAGATGTTTGCCACTAATTAATGCTGAACTTTTTTTACTCCTATATTAAGTTTAAATTTCGAATTTTAAAAGTTAGTGGGATTTTAATAGGCCTGACAAATACAATGCAGGAGTTAGTGAGATCTTAATTGAGTTTTTAAATTTAAAGTTAAAATAAAAATTTGAAAATGTATTATAATAGGAAACATTTCAAACTCTTGTGGGTGTGAACACAAAGCTGAAAATACTTTAGAAATTTGAATTTGATATTATGAATCAAGACAACTACAATATGAGAAGTTGAAATAATAATTATTTTCTGGGTACAGAAAATAAGAGCCCCAAACACAACACAATGAAGAAACACTCTGTAAAAAAAATGAAATTAATATGTTATGCTATTAGAAATTTATCCATCGGTTACAAATTCTTTTTCAGCAGCAAGACAAAAAACTATTCACAGGCATCGAAGACGTTGAAGACAAAAAAACACAAGAAAGCACTACACAGCATCGAAAACGTTGAATACAGGACAAAACATATTCACAGTAGCAAGAAACATTCCACCCTAAAAAACGAAAAAGAGAGAATAAGTATACATAATACAAAAGAGAATTAGTATACAAAAAATGAAAACGAATTAAAATCATTTGTTTATAAAGGAACCAAAAAAAAATACAACATCAGCTACAAAAACGAACGAAGAAACAAAACATAGGCAAAAATTATTCACAGTAGCAAGAAACCTTCCGCCCTGAAAAATAAAAAAAAAAGAATCAATATACAGAACACAAAACGATCAAAAGAAAATTAGTATAGAAAAAATGAAAATGAATTAAGATCATTTGTTTATAAAGGAACAAAAAAAAAAATACAACATCAGCTACAAAAACGAACGAAGAAACAAAACACAGGCAAAAACTATTCACAGTAGCAAGAAACCTTCTGCCCTGAAAAAACAAAAAAAGAGAATCATTATACAGAACACAAAACGATCAAAAGAAAATTAGTATACAAAAAATGAAAACGAATTAAGATCATTTGTTTATAAAGGAACCAAAAAAAATACAACACCAGCTACAAAAACGAACGAAGAAAGAAAACACGGGCAAAAACTATTCACTGTAGCAAGAGTTTTTTCCCAATGTAATAATTTAAATTCAAAACTTTCCAAATCGCTTCCCACCATCCATATTTTAAATTCAAAATTTCAAATCATTTCAAAATTCGAATTTTAAATCAGCTGAGTAATAATTACAATGTAAAAAGCAATTAAATCAGCTGACCAATTCCAATGTGATGGGTAGTGGGACATTCAATGCCTTTTCTGCCACTACAAATGGTCATTTATTTTTTGATTTAAAAAAAAATCGATTTTTTAAAGAAATTCTTTTTCCAATTTACTAAAGAAGGAAAGTTTTTATATGACATGTAGTGTGAACACAATTTTCAGAATTAAGTAGGAAGTGACACATCAGCAAAGTTTCCAACATTGAACTTTCCTTTATATATATATATATATATATATATATAGATTATAAGTAAAAAAGACCTTTACTTTTCTTTTGTTGTATAACCCACTACTTTTTGCTTAGGTAATTGTTAGTCCTATTAATGCTGCATAAAACAAAAAAAAACATTAAAAAAATATTGTAAAGTAACAAAATTATTTCCTGTATAAATAAAATGTGTTGCTGGGTCTTTTTATTTGGTAATCAGCTTCTGTGCACATATTTTTCTCTTCTCTTTCTCAAGTTGTTCTTCTATTAGATGAACGTGTAATATTTTTTGTTTTTTTTTTTGCAGGTCAGTTGTAGAGCAAAGTCGACGAGATGATTTTGAATTCTATCTTTTTACAAGGAAGAGGCTACCCAGATATTCTTACTAAAAGGTGTGAAAAATCAATTTTACGTCCCTAAGTTATTATTCTTTAAAGTCATATCTTTTTGTTTGACATTATGCATTTTTTTTCTAACAGGTTTTCGCGGCTTACTAAAAGTTATTATTCAGATTGACGTATTTACATATATGATCTAATCAATATTGTGTCTTCAATATTCTTCCAAAGACTGACGACACTAATTCTTGCAAAAAAAATTATTTATAAAAGATGCTGACAGTTAGAGATTGAAAACTGGGCTCGGCCCGGAGGGCCGGCCCACCAATATATTTTTATAATTCAATTGAAATTTTATCCTTCTTCTTTTATAATTAAATTACTAAATCTGATTTCAATTTTTATAAATACAAATTTGTGAAATTCCAAAGACTAACGACACTAATCCTTGCAAAAAAAATAATTATATATATAAAATGCTAGCAGTTAGAGGTGAAAAATTAGGCTCGGTTCGGAGGGCTATTTTACCTTTCTTCTTTTATAATTAAAAACCTAAATATAATTTCAATTTTTGCAAATATAAATTTATAAAATTTCAAATACTAAAGACACAAATTCTTGCAAAAAAATAATTATTTATTCTTATTAATTACTCAATTAAAAGGAATGATCATTCAATGTTTTGATGTATATCATTATTTTAATGCTATAGTTGTTTCCAACCCAATGAGTACTTGACTCTTCATATTCTTCACCAAATTATTATTGGTGGAGTTGAAGTATTATTGAGATTAAATACCATGCATTCAATATATGCTTATATATATATGTTAATTTTGGGAATAATTTTTTTTTTTTTTTGATAACAGGAATAATTATTTATACTTATTCAATTAAGCTAATGAATGGTATTTTGATATTACCATATTCATCTTCAACTCAAATATTTATTAACTCTTCGTTTAATATATATTTCACAAATACACACATATCATAGAGTCGATTTAGAGACAACTATAGAAAATATAGATAGATAACTATAAAAATCTTTTTTTGTGTGGATAAATATAAAAACCTATTACATGCTGATATAAAATGCTGACAGTTAGAGGTGACAAACTGGGCTCGGCCCGGAGGGCCGGCCCGCCAATATGTTTTTATAATTGAATTAAAATTTATTATTCTTCTTTTATAATTAAATTCCTAAATCTGCTTTCAATTTTTGTATATACAAATTTGTAAAATTTCAAATACAAAAGACACAAATCCTTGCAAAAAATAATTATTTATTATTATTTTTTAAATCTGATTGTAATAAATGAAAGCCCATCTATGAGATAAAATGTAAAAACCTAAATGTGACTATAAGAACATTTTTGTGTGGATAAATACAAAAATGTATTGTATGCTCATAGTTAGAGGTGACAGGCCCACCAACATATTTTTATAATTAAATTAAAATTTCATCCTTCTTCTTTTATAATCAAATTTCTAAATCTGATTTTAATTTTTGTAAATACAAATTTATAAAATTCAAAATACTAATGACACAGATCCATCTAAAAAAATAATTATTTACATAAAATACTGATACTTAAAGATTGCAATCTGGGCTTGCCCAGAAGGCCTTCCCGCCCCGCATGCCAACACGTTTTAATAATTAAATTAAAATTTCACTATTCTTCTTTTATAATTAAATTCCTAATTCAGATTTCAAGTTTTGTAAATACAAATTTATAAAATTCTAAATACTAAGACACAAATTCTTGCAAAAAAATAAGATAGCAATACAGATTTTATAAGTATAAAATTTGCAGTGCGATTAACCAATTACGGCGGACGACAAATATTTTCATCTTTTTTCCGTGGATACGGGTAATATACTAGTTGGATAAATAAATTGACAGAGAAAAGTAGTGCGCGCCACGTGGAGGTGAACAAGAGACCAACGAGGATCTTCGAGGTTATTTCTCTCTTCATTTCCAATCGAACCTCAAACACCAAAACAACACGCCTAAGCTAAATAGACCAAAACCAACCGGTCTCTGAGATTTTTTGCTTTTTCTATCTTCCCAGATCTCAAGCCTTAATCTTTCTATCTAACTCTCACTCCAAAATCTAATTTTTCAACTGGGTTCGTTCATCTCTGCTTTTTTATTTTTTTATTATTATTATTCGTTTGTTTGTTTTTGCAATATCATTGGTTTTGCGATTAAAATGATTCGGTTTTGATTGGATTTTCAGTGTTTCTGGAAGATCGGTTGACGAATTGAGAGATCTTATCACTTTGTGACACAGAAGGGTTTCAATCAATCGTAATCATGTTTAACCGCATGTTTGGTAAACCTAAACAGGAAACCAATGCTGTAGCAACTTTGGACAAGTTAAGCGAGGTAATTCGCCTTTGATTTTCCATAAATATAGTCATTCTTCATTTTCCCACTCGATGATTTTTTTTTATTTTTTATTTTTTCATGCTAAGCTATGTGATGAACATAACTGTTTGACTTGAATAAGTTATGTTGTTCTAGTTTTCTCTTAATCGTTATCTTGACATGATTGACACTGAATAAGCTGTGTTTTCCTCATGGAAACTCGGATTCCTTGTACTCTTGAGCTATGAACTATGAACCAAAATGGGTTTTCTGCATGCTGTGAGTATTGAATATCAATTGCTCCTTATCCCAATTAAACCTTTAGTTAATTGGTTTAACAAGATTACGTGAGAACAGAAGACATGTTTTATGAAGGTTTTATTCCATTGCATATATGGAAATTGCTTGTTCATAGCTAAACATACATCTCTGTATTTTCAAATTTATCACATCAATACCAGAATATGCTTGCATTTCTTCTGAGTCACAGCTTTGATATGGTAGCTAGTGCTGGACTGATTATCTGAGTTTTTCTCATTAAATTTTGTTTGGTTTGTATTTCAATGCTTTTTATTTAAATATTGCTGCATCATGCAACTATAGACTTGTGCAAAATTTATTGTTAGAATTTTTTTAAATCTACACATTGAGAGAGAATTTCTTAATTGAATATTTTGTTCTTTGAATCAAGTAGACGCTTGAAATGCTAGAGAAGAAGGATAAAGTACTCCAAAAAAAGGCTGCCGCGGAAGTTGAGAAGGCTAAAGAATTCACTAGGGCAAAGAACAAAAGGGGTAGGTTGCATAACCCATGGGTACTTGTTCTAGAGAATATCTTCAGAGTGCACTTTTTTTCTCCCACTTTCATTTTTATGGTGACATGCATTTTTGAGTTTTTGTTTAATGCAGCGGCAATACAATGTTTGAAGAGGAAGAGGTTATATGAACAGCAAATAGAGCAGCTCGGAAATTTCCAGTTGCGTATTCATGACCAGGTGCGAATGCAATTTTTTATACATCAACAATTCAGATGATGATTCAGTTTATTGAGCTTCTTTTGCATCTTATGCTGGTCATTTGTGTCAGATGATAATGTTGGAAGGTGCTAAAGCCACCACAGAAACAGTAGATGCGTTAAGAACCGGAGCATCTGCTATGAAGGCTATGCAAAAAGCAACGTATGTAGCACTATTTCTTTTATAATAGATTTAGTGATTTCCCTGTTCATATTTTCTTATATTTCTTACTTCTCAACTTCATGCTCCGGCTTATATTATATAATCAACTGTTGATTATGACAATTTTTTCAGGAATATTGATGATGTTGACAAGACCATGGATGAGATCAATGAACAGACTGAGAACATGAAACAGATTCAGGAAGCATTGTCAGCTCCAATTGGTGCAGCTGCTGATTTTGATGAGGTCACTTTTTGAAACGTTTATTTTATTTGTGCTATAATGGTTGCGAACAGGATATTTGTATCTTTTGATTTCCGTGGAGCATTCTGAATTTCTTTCCCTTTGCAGGACGAATTGGAAGCGGAACTTGAAGAACTGGAGGGTGCTGAGTTGGAAGAACAGCTTCTTCAGCCAGCAACTACAGCTCCTGCGGCCCCAGTGCAGGTCCCAGCTGGGCGGCAACCAACTCGCCCTGTTCCTGCGAAGCCCACTCCTGAGGATGATGAGTTGGCAGCTTTGCAGGCCGAGATGGCACTTTGAACAGGTCTCTTTTCGAAGCTGTAATACAATAATACATTTGTATTGTTATCTATGTATTAGTTTGTTTTAATTGAATTAATGTTGCATTTAACATGACAGTTAAATGGTTTGCGTATGGGCCATTTTCATGTTGGAATATAAACTTTTGTGAAGTTGAGTGAACTTGTATCATAGTTTGAAACGAATTGCCTAAGATTACTTGTCAGAAAAAATAAGAGAATCTTATTTTAGGTAGTTCTTATGGGTTTTGCCGCTGGCTTTGATTTAGCCTGAATTTTGCAGGCATTGTTGTGCGTGAAGACTAGTGGCTTCCATGAAGAAATGTAACCACTATGATGTAGAGAATTCTGCTTCTCTTCTACTTGCTTATGTGTGCAATTATTGAACAGACCAGAGGATGTATTATGTATATATAAAAGGTGAAAAAAATTGAACATAAAAGTCCCCTTCAAAACTCATTACTTTTCTCTTGGATGAGTTTGAACCCCCTTTTTAAATATGTACTTATCAAATATTGATGCATTTGGCTCTTATATTCTGTTTGGTGGTGTTTAACATTTGTCATCATCAATTTAATCAATGTAGAAGAGAATTTTAATATCCTAAATTATTCTAAAAGACGCAAGGATAGTTCATTTGAGGTTGAGAATAAAGGCGCTGAAAAAGTTAGAAAACCTAATATTGTTTTGATTATGGATTTGACAGACATGATTTAAAAAAAAAAGTTGGATAATTGTTACATCTATTATTCCATGGACGTTGACATCTTCTGGATGTGTAACTCAGAATATTGGGTGTCTTGGCCGTTGCCAGATTCAAACCAGAGAAGCTAACATCAGACTTAATATAATTATGGACATGTTTAGATGCAGTTTTCAAATATCGGTGTATTTTTAGTATGATTTATACGAATAATGATTTAAGTAATTGTGATATAGTGTTAATGAATTCAATTCTCTAGCAGCGTTGGTTGGCAAGTCTTTGGAGTAATGGTATGCACTTGTGTCATTATATTGTACCCTATTTCCATGTACCATCTCGTTAACTAAGAGCATAATTGTCAAAGTGAAAATTAAAACGGATGCAATTGAGTTTGTATGTCTCTATTTGCATGTCTTTTGTTCCTCATCCGGATCTGTCATTTGAGTTAAGCTTTTCACTTGATAAAGGTGTTTACCCTGGTAGTATTTGAACCCAAAAACAGTTCGAATGGCATTCTGTGGTATACCCTATTGCTATGATACTTCAGAGAATTACAAATTGACACCTGTGTTTGACATGGTGCCACGAGTGTTATGCCACTGAATCCTAGCATTTCAAAAACTCTATCCATTTCAAATTCAGAACACCCCTAACATGTAGAGGTAACTTCAAAATCAATTTTCTTTTGTTTTAGGCTTTCTAAATGTAAAAGAAGGCATTAAATTGTGGAGCTTTTTGGGTGAATGATAATTTTGAATTAAAATTCTCAAAGCAAAAAAGAATAAAATTTATGTCAAGATGAAATAAACAACTTTGCTTTCATCATATTTAGAGAGAGTTGGGTTTGTCGTCAACTCTCAGACTCGTAGCAACCGAAGACGAATTTAACATTGCAAGTTGTTTTGTGGAGATATCACATTGTACAACAATTTCTCCCTAAAACAAAAGGAACCTAAAAAGTCCCAAAGTAAAAGTTGCTTATTCTGATCATAAAAGTACCAACTATGGCATTCTGCCAAAATTTGTTTACACAAGAGATTTCTATTTCTACAACTCATCATGCAGGGTTGAACTAGGAAAACAAGGTAGATTAATAATCACTACATCTTCCATTCCAATTAATTAAATTAACGAATCTGCACAAATAAAAAGATAGAGAGGGAAAGACTCATAGAGACATACAAATAAAAAAAAAAGAATTCCATTGAAAAGAATAGAGGTCAAACAAATAAATACAAAAAAAGAAAACTAATCATAGTCACTAGATGAATCCGGTGATTCAGGTCTGCCCCCAGTTAATGAATGATATAAGTAAGAACAAGAGCCAGCAACATTAGCACATAAGCAATTCCTTGGTCCACCGCTACCACTGCAACAAAAAATCATCATCATCAGCCACAAATTACTTATCAACTCATCCCAGCAACCCCAATGGAAATTGGGAAATAGCAATTAATCATGATATGTGAAAAATAAAAACTTTTTTTTTTTTTTAAGTAAGAAAAATAAAAACTTTGAACAATGATATTAAAAGGGCATACCATCACTTGTAGGAGCAGGGGCAGGTGCAGGGGCCTCAGCATTGATGGATGGTACCACAAAAGCCAAAGCAAGAGCCACAATGCACATAACCAAAACCTGAAATCTCAACACCTCCATTGCAACAAAACACAATCTGAAACTGAAAACAAATCTAAAGCCAAGGTTGGTTTATAATTGGTGAAGAGAGAGAGAGAGAGAGAGAGAGAGAGGTAGGAAAGAGAAAAAAAGGTTGCTTTGGTTAAATGGTTGGGAGAATCTTGGCAAAAACAAGAGCCACTCTTGGCTAGCAATATAGTGAGAGAAGAAGGGGATTACTAGCCGTTGATGGATGACACGTGTAGGGATAATATTGTGAGCACGTTACAGAGCAGAGAGTTGTCTAGCTGTACAGAATGAGAATGGATGGATACCTCGTCCAACCAATGAATGGTGGACAGGATAGTTTCTCTGTGCCACATGATTGGTCGAATATTATGTACAACTGGTTTGGTTTCATTTCAATTTCAAACATTAGCTTCTTCTTTTTTTAATTCTATTCTTTTTGTTTTTCAAACGATTGAACCGTTACCTTGGACGGCTACCGTTGGCTTGCTCTGCATGCGGTGGGGCCACAGATACAACTAATTCACGACATCGATGCACACACTGATTTCCTCATTATTTGTTCATATAATAGTCGATATTTTCAATGGTTTCAATCTACGGACGGAACAAATCTTCGTTGCTAGCCTCAGTAATAAATGGATTAAATGCACTGAATTTAGTACATCTATTTATTTATTTTGTGACATGTGAATAAAATATATCACATTTTTTTTATAACCTCTTATAATCATATCTTAATATCGTTGATTTCTGTCAATCAACGGTTATAATTTATTGTGAATTAATAATTAATTAATGAGTTTAATTTGTCAAAATCATAACCGTTGATTGGCGGAAATGAACAGTGTTAAGATATGGTTGTAAAAAAAAAGTTGTAAGTATAATCTTTCTCCACATTATTTATTAAAAAAAAAAGTAGATGATATTATGTGTTTTGTCCACGTGTCACAATATCTTTCGATGTATCTGATGCACTAAAAATTTATTTATATTTTGGAGATTATTAAGAAAAAAATGTTTATCATTTTAAATTATACAACTTATATCATTTTACTCTCACAAAGAGGTGGGACCTACACCTTTATTTTTTTTGTCAATTCTTCCCTCCTTTATCTATCTATTTCTCTCTCTTAAAATGACACAACTTTACCTCCTTTAAAATGACACATATTTTTTTAATTATTTAATTATAATTTTTTTCTCTTTCTTTTCATAAACTTATTGATTGATGTGTCACACTCTGGTGCGATGTACATACGACGATTTATTCCTACCTTGTCAGTTATTCTACAACTGTAGATCGAAGGACCAATTACAGCTTGAGAACCGAAATAGAATATAGCAAATAAATGATTTTGAATTGGCATTAGTAACTCCTAAAAATAAAGGATCAATTCGCTTCAATACTGAGGGGAAGTGAATCTGCAAGCTAATAGTGTAACGGATACATGTTAAAGAATAAAGTGCAAGCTAAGCAAGTTATATTTTCTAGAGTATCAAATAAATTTTTTTTTTTTTTTTGCCAACAAAAATGAACACAGTTAGCTAAGGATTTGGTCTATACCTCACTAAGTCGTTGGTTCAAACTCGTTATTCGATGTGAAGAATTTATTAGTAGGTAATATGTCTTTCTGACACTAATGAGATACCATGTCTAATCCTGCTTAAATTTATTATTATTATTATTATTATTATATTTTTTTTAAAAAATATAATTAGTAACAACTTATAAGAAAATAAATGAGGTCAATTCATATTTATCATTATAAATCTTTAAGTCATTAATTTTTTAAAGATAAAATATAATTCACTCGGTTGAACTTTTTGGTCATATTAAATTGGCAAAAAGGTTTATTTCTGATCCTAGTGAAGCTCTAATTAATAATTTGCAGGATGCCAAGGCTCAAATTAATAACATACTAATATAATTATATGTTAGTATCTATGCCAAATATAGTTATATGTAGTTGGATCATTTTTTTGTTGTGTGTCTATATATATATATATATATATATATATATATATATATATTCTAGCTGGATTTGATATATTGAATTGTATAAATGTACCAAAAAATTGTATTCCACTTTCAAGTAATATAAAGTCGTGATGTTGTATGCTTTCACACAATCAAATCAAATGGTTATTGTAAGATATAACATTAAACTTCTAAGTTTTTTTTTATCAGCATATACGAAGGGATGGTGATGCACAATCTTTTGATCCAAGTGCAGCTATTCAACCCACAATTACAGATATGGCAGGCTCAAAGGCTATAAAGCCCAAACGTGCAAGAGTTCTTCCAGAAAAATACAAAAACGACCTGATGCATTAGATGTAACAGCTGTATCCAATTTGAATTAAGTCTAGACTGTTATTTTTTATTCGAAGGAAGAAATATTTGTTCTTTTAAATGATATAACTTGTATCGTTTCATTTTTACAAAAAGGTGGAATCCACATTTTTATTTTTATTTTATTCCGCTCTCTCTTCTCCATAATTTATCTCTCTTTTTCATTTAAAATGACACAATTTTATATCCTTTAAAATAATACACATTTTGTTCTTATTTTAATTAGCATTAGGTCTATCTTTAATCAGGATTAGATATTAGATTTTATTCTTATCAATAGTTCAAATTTACGTTGTTATTAGACTCTATTTAAGAAGCTTTTCGGCAATCAATAAAGGACAGCAACTTTAAAACCCAATTATCTTCCTCTTCTCTGCTTCTTCCGTTATTCTTCTCTGTTTCTTACTTTAAATTCCTTATAGATGATATCGTGTTTTTTAGGTTTTTGTTAGGTTTCGGACATGGCTCGTGTTGCATGTCGGTATTTATATGTCAGTGGTATTGTTTAGTAGTTGATATTGGTGTGGGTAGTGTTGTAAAATGGTGTGTAATTGTAGGAGTGAGGTGTCAAATACATATTGGTTGGTTAGAGTAGTTAGCTGATGTGGAAGTCTATTGCAAAATGTATAAAAAAAAGAAACTGAAATTGTTCGATTAATAACTCTCTTTTATATACTTTGCAATAGACTTCCCACATTCGCTAACTACTCAAACCAACCAATATGTATTTGACGGTAAAAATATTAAAATATTATTATTTAAATAAAAAAATTATAAAACGTAACATTTTGAAAATTTATGAATCTATTATATTCAATCTTGCCCAAAATGGACATGAGTACTCTTACCCTATGATGCACGGACACGGACACGGGACATGACACGATACGACACGCCGACACGTTAATTTTAAAAATATCATATTTCGACACGTTGGGACACGTTTTGATATTAAATAAAAATTTTAATATATATAATATAATTTATATTTAATACATATAAGAGTCCATAATAAGTCATATAATCAATCAAATATTTAAATTTCATAACAAAAATATAAATATAAATAATTTTTCGTACTTTGTTAATTTTTCATGTCAAATTTTATAATAGAAAAAAATTAATTTATAAATTATTTCTTTTATATTCAGTTAACAAAATAAAATTAAGATTTAAAAAAAAATGTGTCCGAGCATGTCCAAAAACGTGTTCGAGCGTTGACCGCGTGTCGAAAAAATGTGTCGGAGAGTTGAGCGCGTGTCCCCAAAAGTTGACCGCGTGTCCGAGCATGTCCGTGTCGGACACGTGTCCGACACACAAATTTTAAACCGTGCTTTCCAGCTCTTACCCAATTTGGCGAGACCTTTTACAAGAACTCGCCTTATTTAGATGACACTTGTGAAAGAGTCAGCAACTGTGTTTGGGTATTTCATACAGACCCTGTTTTAGGGTTGACAAAAACGAGTCAACCCGACGGGTTGGCTCGTAACTCGCCAAAAATGAGCCGGGTTGGGTTGATAAAAATGAGCTGTCAACCCGAGCCAACCCGACTCGTTTCAACCCGTGAAAAAACGAGCCAACCCGCGGGTCTAACGAGCCAGCTCGCGGGTTGAGTTTTTTTTTTATAAAAAATACAAAATATAATATACAAAAATGGACAAAAGCCACACATGTTGTCATCATTTTTCTTCCTTCTCTAAACCTAAGTCCCTAATCTTCTCACCCATTTTTATATTGTTAGGCTGTGCTGGTTCTGTTTGGTTCAAATATCTTACCCACTTGATAGCAAGTGGTTCTGATTGTTTATAGATGTTGATGCAAATTTGCTGTGAAGAAAATTTGAAACTAAAATATTTTGCTTTTATTTCTCATTTTGTAACCCTTTGTTTAAGCTAATGGAAGCCACATAGCTGGTGCATTAATACTACAGGGTCTCAAGCCACCCCGCGAGCCAATTTTCGAGCCAACTCGCGAGCTATTTTTTCAAGCCAACCCACGAGCCATATTTTTGAGCCATCCCGCGAGCCAACCCTATCCCGACTCGGGTCGGGTTGGGTTGGGTTTTCTGGCTCGTTTTTTTTATCGAGCCAATCCTAACCCGGCTCATTTTTTCGGGTTGAATGTGGGTTGGGTCGGGCCGAGCCGGGTTGGCCCGTTTTGCCAACCCTACCCTGTTTGGAACTTAATGTTGTCTGCATCCTCTTTCAAGTTTTAGTCATTGTCAATTTTTACTGTAGCACAATATAGGTCATTGCAAATAAGGGTGTAAATGGACTAGGTCGACCTACAGGAGCCTACGACCTAGCCTATATTAGGTCAAATTTGACCTATTACAAATAGTCAAATAAAATAAGCTTATGCTTCTAAAAAAATCTATTTAGAAAGTAAGTCATAGGCTTTTTTTGTACATGTCGGGTCTATAAGCCTATAGGCGGCCTATATCATATTATTTATTTTAAATAAAATAAAAAATAATATTATTTTAATAATTTTAAATAATAAAGTAGTTTTGTTTTAGTTATTTTTGTTAGGAATGTGGCTTCCATACTCAAGAGGGGGGGTGAATTGAGTATTACAAGATTTTCGCAAAAACCCCCTTCTAGTTTATAAATAATTATTTCAACCAAACTTTGATATGTGGAAAGCTAATCAATACATTCAAACAATCTACAATATATAATATGTTACAATTATAGAGCTTATTCTAGCACATACAAGATATAAAAGAAGCAATTAAAGCGCTCGAAATAAAGAGTTTAGAGTTTAGAGAATTGCAAACACGATATATCCTGATTCGGTCACCACCACTTGTGACCTATGTTCAGACTGAAGCCGCTCGATCAACTCTTTCACTAATGGTCAAGCTTCACGGGTGCTTGACAAACCGTTACAATCTTCCAAGACTTCGGGTTCTTGGATACCTTTCAATCTCCAAGTTTACGGGTACTTGGTAACCTTACAATTCACTCCAAATTTACTTAGGTATTTAGTGACCTTTCAAGTGTATAGGATTCACTCCCCTAACTACTCAATAAACCAAAGGAATGTGTTTAATAATGGCTAAGTACTCTCAAAGTACAAATAATACAAGTTGAAGAACCATTGTATATGACACTCTCACAAGAATAAAGCTCAAATAGAATTTATGATCAAGAAGACAAGAATAATGCAAATAGGATGAGAATTAATGAGTAATGATGATCAAGAAGTGTGTACCATCAATGGGAACAATAGTCTCTATTTATAGAGGGGCCCCATGGCCTTTTTCTTACTCATTTTCGCAAACTAACCGTTTTATAGCCGTTATTTTTGTCTCTGTACAGTAGGTAATCGATTACCATTGAGTGGGTAATCGATTACCATGAAGGGTAATCGATTATCATTGTTGGATAATCGATTACCAACCTGTTGACAGGTTGGATTTCGCCTAAAATGGTTTTCTCTTGATTCACATCAGTTTCAAATATTGTTTAAACATTTTATGAACATTGAAAATTGCATTTTCATGCTAGGAATGTATTTGAATGTCAATTGATGATTTAATGCATGTATTTAAAAATACTTTGAGCTTCGTTCTTGTAAATAATCAATTTACAAATAATCCTATGTCCTATAGTATATTACTCTGAGTTTGGACTTAGAGACTTCTCTTGAAGCTTGAGTCTTGATCTTGTTTAGACTTCTTTTTTATGGTTGCACCTTGAATCTTTCTTTCCATGCTTGTTTTTTATCATCAAAATCGTTGAACCTTTATGTTCTTTTCGTAGAGTGCATTGGTTCCACAATCTCCCCCTTTTTTATGATGACAATCTCAAATTAAAAAAATGATTAGTATAGCATGTATTTAGACAAATATAGTATTGAAACTCCCCCTTAATATATGATTGATATACAAGGTGTCATCTAATCTTCCTTTTATATTTGAATTTTATTCTCCCCCTCTTTACCTTAATATATGCTTATGATTTTCTCAATTTACGTATCTTTCTCCCCCTTTGGCAACTTCAAAAAGCATAAACCAAGTTAAGCATTGAACTTGTGATCAACAAAATTCCATTGAGCATATTAATAAAGAATATCACCAAAATAATAATATCAAAGCAACTATCAAAGCTCCCCCTTGATCCATGAATGGTTTCAAAGATAAAAGTGTGAGAATTCTAGGGTCAACAAATATCTTTTTTTTACCTTTTTAGTACATTCTCCACCTTTCATCATTGTTTTTACCTTTTCTCAACATGTTAGGTAGAGGTGTGCTACATTTTTTTTTTAATTAGCATTGATTCCCCTCTTTAGGCAACATAAATGGCATTGAATAGCCAAGACATATAACAAAGCATCCAAATGATTCAAGTAAGTGCAAATATGCTTTGGAAGTTGACTTAAATCATCAAGTGCTCAATATATCATAAATCCAACACAAATGATCCATTCAAGTCAAAATATACAAATATAAGCATATGGTCCAAGTACAAAGCATTTATATCACAAAGATCGAGGATATGCAACTAATAATGCAATACGAAGCATCAAATCCTAGTTGAACATTATATAGAATATGATAAGAGATATGACAAATGATTTTATCCCATTTTTACTAGCATAAAATAGTATGTGCAAGTTGTAGGCATATGACTAGCATGACTTTGATAATAGCAAGCATAAGATTCGTAGATTTGTATTAAGCAAGTGGCTTTAATAGCATAAATCATTCGATATACCTACACAAATATTTTATAGCAATATCATGTCATATGAAGCAAATAGAGAGATTAGGGACTTAGCTAATTTATGGAGTATTTTGCAAATTAAACCTTTTTGAAGTATCTCCAATATCGTTATTCTCCATTCCTTTGTAAGCTCTTAGCTTTCTTTTTGTTGCTGAGGTGAATTTTCAATTATGACTTCGATCTTTTGTTCTCCTCTTTTTCACTTTTCTTATCACCAAAAGGATGTAGGTCAACTTTCCTACAATATAATCATCACAAACATCCTTTCTAGGCATAATGGAGTTAGTCTCTTTAAAAGAAAAAATTATTGACTCTTTCACTGTCATAATTATTTTATAAGCCAAGTGATGGATATAACAAATAAATGCTAGGCTTCCCCTCAAATCATGCATACTAGTAAAATATAAGTCATATGATTACACATGCATATATTAAGAGAAGAACTTTTCCTTTTTGAAACACAAAATAAATCAAATGAACTATGTTTGCTAAAACCATATAAGAACATTATCATAAATAAGAGCTTGATAAAATGTACTTTCTCTTAATCCGTTAAGTATAGACATTCTTAAACTTAATTCTTATCTCAAAAAGAATTTAAGAAAGATAAAGATTCTTTCCATTTAAGAAAGCATATCCCTTGAGTGTAATCAAAAGAATATTGAAAACATCTATCCTCATTTTCTCATTAGTTTAAAAGCCTTGAAATAATATAGAAATTTTGAAGACTAAGACTTATCTTTTGAATTTTTCAAATGTTCACATATGTAAATCATTTCAAAATATTGATGTTTGAAACTTCCTTAAATTTTTCTCTCAATATTTGATAGCACTTTTCAAAGTAAGTACAGAGACTATTACATTTAAATCATGTATCCAAACATTTTTCCAATTTTCAAGATAACAAAAAAAGTGAAAGATACTTTCAACATCTTGAAATAGTTCTCAAGGGTATAGGGTTTTCAAAAGTTTTTTTTTTTTTGAAAAAATGACATAAGGGATTTTTCTTTAAAATCAAGTCAAAAGCTCATTTCATAACAAAAAGATTTTCATAAGAATTGTATCACTTAGAAGCAAGGTGATTATTAATTAAAGTTCCATGTTAATGAAATATGCTATTGGAATCAAAATACGCATATATTTGAACAAGGTTTACTTTATATGTAATGACAAAATCCAAGATATAAGATCTAATTATACATTTTTGTCATGCTAAGCATATTTCTCATGTAAGGAAGGAACAAGTATCATATCATCCATACTATAGAATTCCATAAGAGTTAGGGATAATGATACTTATCGAGATCAAATATGATATGATGTGATGTTCCTTATTCATGGTGATCCTAGCCACTTGATCTTTCTTCCTTTGAGTTTTCCATTTGTGAGCAAGTGAAGAAAGTCTATTTTGTTTCCCTTCATACATCTATTTCTTAGTCATGTATGCTTGACACTTCAAGATTTTGTTGCCATATTTGATTACCATATACAAAGCTATCTCTTGAAGCTTTCCAAATCAAAGATTAGCATAAAATATCATTTAAACACATCTCCAAGCATAATCTTGGTTGATATACAATATGAAACATGTATTACATTATCAACCATGGAATAGGACAAACCATAGACATATGCACTTGAATCTTTAGGAATATTTCAAGCATGGTTAAGGCATGATTCAAGATTAGGAAGAAATATATGACCATCATGAAAATACATTGGGACATTTTGAAGCAAGTAATGATCATATAAGTCATGTTATTATAAATGAGCAATTTTAAACATAATCACATGTCAATCCAAAAGATACAATTTCTTTTCAAAAACTAATGCTTGAAAGATCATGGAATTAGCATTTTACACATATCTTTCTTGTTTCAAGAGTGTGACATATGTCAAGCAATTAATACAAGAAGATATTTAATTTCGTAATCTTCAAGTAAGCATGTGATACATTTAAGCATATAACAAAGAAGTGAAATCATTTTTGTGCATGTATAACTCCAAGTAAAAACTAAGATATACTCTAAAGCTTAAGCTCAAAAAGATTATCATGTTATTGTAACAAATACATGTGCCTACTAGCATATATAATAACATTTAGGGCATATTATTAGAATAACACAATCTATTGATTGTGTAAACATATCAACTAAATATCAAAGAATTCCCTAATTATCATGTATATAGCATTTAGAGCATAAAGAGGGATAGAAGTAACCGAATTTGAATTCTTTCAATTTAGAATATGGCTCCTTGAGATTATCATGAATATTCTTGTACTTTATCATGCTTGCATCTCTTCTTATATGTTGGATACTTTCATGCTTTCCAAGTCTCAAGTTGAATAAACTTATTTCATTTGAATACATTCTTGAGGTAGTTGTAATGCTATAGTTCAAAGCACTTTTGGTATCCGCTTTGGATCCATAGGGGTTAGTCATTGATCATCAGTTCATTATGCTCTCATAAAGATCAATAATATCACACATAAATTGAGCATAATAAGTTAAATAATTAATTTAGCATTAAGCACAAAGTCAATAACATTTCCACAGTTTCTTTTTCATAAACTCGTAATCTTGTAATTAAAACTGGGAATACATCAATACTTCAAAAATTATGAATTTTGGATATGTTATAATACACATCTCAAGCTTTCTAACAAGATATAGATCATGTCAATCAGAGTTATATAGCTCAAGATATGATCAGTTAAATTTGATGCATTGAAATAGAGTATTTAACAAAACAGTCATAATCACGAATTTACTGGGGAATGTGTACATATCCAAAAAATCTAAAAATTTCCAGTATTAAACTTGATCAATCTATCTTTCTAATGTCACTGGTTTCATGCTCAAGGGATTTGTATAGCTCAAGTTATGCTCATTTTAAGTAAACTACTCCAGAACAGAGTTTATGACATAACAGCTATGTCCACGAGATTTCTGGGAGCATTATACTTGACTAAGAATTATAAAAATTTCCAAAATTAAATTTTATCAAGTTAGATTTCAATGACCACTGGTTTCACTTAAAAACGATTTCTATAACTCAAGAAATGCGTAAAACAATTCAGCTGTGTCAGAAATAAACATATAAGTGAACAACTATAGATATGATCATGTGCTATTCATAATTTTCAGCATTCAAACCAAGCACATATGGTTTTATCCATTACCTAAGGCCTAAAGGATATATACCTCATATTCATTGGATTCATATGTGAATAAGCATAAGAGGTAATGATATTTGATACTTTGGCCTTTGTAATCAAGTGGAGACTTTTTCTTACCCATTGCTTCTCTCTTTGGATTTTGAACCTTCTAGGTTCCACTTTGTGCATGCGAGAAGCTTGGGCTGAAGTTTCATTACTTCTTTGATTGATAATTCCTTCATTGGGCCTAGTAAGCATTTTCCTTGACGATTCATTTTTCTCTTGACATTTTTGTCCATCATTTTGATAAATTTTCTGTGCATTGGAGAAGCTAGGAGGACTTTTTGGTACCCATTTCATCTTGGGTCCTTGAGCATTAGGAATAACATTTATAGAAGCTTTGACAACCTAAACCAACTTATTTCTCATGAAAGAATTTCTTCTATGATAGCACAAATGAGAATTATGTCCTACTTTACCACAATAATTACATACAATATGTTTGCAAGATAAATTGTTCTTTTCAAACTCAACTTTCAAATTTTTGGCTTTCTTTCTATTATCACTATCCAAACTATTATTTCCATAATCATTTATAGGTTTTCCATGTACAAAAGTATCATTAATATTTTTATTTTCAAACATGGAATATGAGCATGTAAGATTATCAATTATGGAAGGTTTGGATGATAATTCCTCAACTTGATTATCAACATCAATGCAATTTTTAAGAATGGTTGAGGGTTCACAATTCAAGGATATGTCCTCTTCTTGAAAATCATATATATTTTTCAAAGATTCAATTTGATTTTCAATGAAGCAAATACTTTGTATAGAAGCCAAATTTCTATTTTTCAAGTTCAACAAACTATCATTCAATTCATCATATTTATATTGTAAATCATCATGTTTAGGACTATATTCAAGATTTGTATTATTTACCTCAACTTGAATGTCATCATTGTCACAAAGAGGTTTTGGGCTTCTTTGATCACTTTCAATCTCTTCTTGAGTGCATTCATCATCTTTTTCTTCTTCCAATGGATTTTGCTCTTCTTGCTCTCTATATGCATCTTTATGCACAAAATCATCATTGACAAGATAGATAGTAATAAGAGTATCCCATATATTTTTAGCATTCATGCAATGTTTAATCTTAGCATATGCATCATCATATACACTTTTTCGAAGCATTTGCATAGCCTCAAGATTGAAGACAAAACATCTTTTATTGAAGTCATTCATGCATTCTTCTATTTTCATTGAAAAACCTTTATCTACAACATGCCACATAAAAAGATGAATTGATTTAATAAAAATTTCCATTCTTTTCACCCAATATTCAAAATCATCACCATCAAAGAATGGTGGTTTATCACATTCAAAGCCTTGCATTTTTTGTTTGATTTAAAAATAAATTATATTGGAAGCCCCAACAAAGATCTTTAACTCTAGGCGGTTAAACCTCTAACTGAGCACTAAGCTCTGATACCACTTGTTAGGAATGTGGCTTCCATACTCAAGAGGGGGGGGGGGGGTGAATTGAGTATTACAAGATTTTCGCAAAAGCCCATTTCTAGTTTATAAATAATTGTTTCAACCAAACTTTGATATGTGAAAAGCTAATCAATACATTCAAACAATCTACCATATATAATATGTCACAATTATAGAGCTTATTCTAGCACATACAAGATATCAAAGAAGCAATTAAAGTGCTAGAAATAAAGAGTTTAGAGAATTGCAAACATGAAATATCCTGGTTCGGTCACCACCACATGTGACCTATGTCCAGACTGAAGCCGCTCGATCAACTCTTTCACTAATGGTCAAGCTTCACGGGTGCTTGACAAACCGTTACAATCTTCCAAGACTTCGGGTTCTTGGATACCTTTCAATCTCCAAGTTTACGGGTACTTGGTAACCTTATAATTCACTCCAAATTTACTTAGGTATCAGGACTCAAAGGATTATGACACCTATCAAAGTTAGATGACATTGAAGAGATAACCTAATAATTTGGAAAGCTGAACAATTTGTAATAATATCCTCTTTTCTAAGTAACTTCCTTCCTAACATTTTTATAGGGTTAATATTAAGGGGAATGATGCGTTTATAATTTTTTTTTAAAAATTACACTAAGTATGACTAATTATATATTTTTGATTGAAATATGATCGGTCATAATTAATAAAATTTGTAAACAAAAAATTTGTAAATATAACTTTCTCCTAATATTAATACCATACGTGTTTGGGAGTCAAGACACCTATGTTTGGCAGAGGAAGCAAGCCCATTTCTAATAATTAAATTTGCTATTGGGCCAAATGCTGGTCGAAGGGAACAAGTTGGGGCCAAAGGGTGTCCAATTTCAACATCGAGGTTTTACTGAATTTAAGATTTCTTCTCGGGCTTAAAGGAATGAGTCACCGTGCTAATAGACCTGAACAAGCGATATTAAGAAAAAGTTCTGGAGGCTCTTGGATTTCTACTAAACCACCAATTCTAAATGATTACCTCATAAATACAGCAATTTTCAGGTCATAAACCTGCCTTTTGATCTATTTAAAGTAAATTTCACAACTTTTTGTCGGATTAATGCCTTTGTGAAATAATGCAGTGAAATGCAAAGGAATATAAGTCGTGGATGGGTGCTCATTTAATTTGCACACGAGTCAATCAACATCTATCATGTGACATGTACAAGACGAGGACATGGGCAGCAAATAGTACAAGTCTTGTACTTATTCCATGGACGACTTGCACAAAACATCACATGGCAGATATTGATTGGCACCATGCAAAAAACGGGCACCTATCCCTTGAGTTAAATAGTATTATTTTGATAAATTATTTCACAAACACATTGATCCGGTAAAAAGTTTTCAAATACGAATCAGTACGGTCCAAAGTCCCCATAAACCACAAACCTTTTATTTAAAAAAAAAAACAGATAATAAATCACACTGCAGAGACCCCTTAAAGCGAGCAACAGCAACAGTAGTCAAGACGGTGATGTAAACTAGAGGCAAAAAGATAATCTTTATATATTGCAACTGGAAGCAAAAAGCTTTTTCACCCTGCATCATCAAGACAGCAATAGAGAAGGAAGAAAAGAAAAAAGCCATTTCTCTATAAACGAGGATGTCATTGGCAATACTCTAAATTTTACATTTTAATTGTCATTGTTTGGGAGAAGCGCTACAGCCAGCAGTGGGCCTTCAGATGGGCTAAGTAATTAATCAGCAACTGCTTTGAGTGGAACAGGTGCTAACTCCAAATAGTCAAAATCATCTGTTATACCAATCTGCATGAAGACACAAGGTGCAAGACACATAAGATACAAAGAGAGACGGGAGTAGAGTGGCATCAAGGAAGGGTACGTTTTAGCTGAGGAGATGCACAAAAGGATATTTAATGTGGTAAGTTTGATAAAGTTATCAAGTTAATAATTCCATTCAAGACAAAAAAAGAAGCCCTAACAATTGGCTGAGGATTACAGAACATGCTTCTCATATTTAGGCATTAAATTCAAATGACTGCTGACCTCCTTGTACATGTTTTCAAGTTGTTCCTTTGCCTCAGGGAAGTTGTTTGAACACCATTGCCTCAGGGTGAAAATGTTGTCTGCAAAGTTTTTTGGACACAACAAATGGAGATTACATGTATCATCAGTCATCACCATAGTGTGACATTTCACAATGCCAGACACTTCATTTCTCCCCTCCAAGACACAATTCCATTCTGGTTAGAAAAAAATATTGAATGAGAAAACATAGAAGGCAGAACCTGTCCATCTGTTGGCTGATGCATGGGCAACTTGAATTGCTTCCTCTGCCAATGTTAATACCAAAACATCAGTGTCCCAACTCCCAAACTAAAACAAGGTATTAGGATTAACCTTCTAAAACGTTAAAAGATAAAGAAATAAATAAATAAGCATTTCTTAACTCGTTGCCTCAAAGGCAGCCGGATCGTTATCTGTATACTTTGCCAACTCATCCTGAAAATGTGAAATATTATTTTACTGTTACAAAACTGACGTACTACAGATCATACTTAATGTATGACCAACAATTAATCCATAAGCCAACCTAACCTTTAATTCATTATGCTTCAGCTCAATGGCTTTTAGATCTGCGAGGGCCTCCTCTCGTTCATCCTGGTGAAAATGCAATAAGAAGATATATGATGACAGGCCTTTTAATGCTACATAAGCAGAACAACATGGAATCTAGTAATTAGTTAGGGATTATAACTCACAGATTCCTCTCTCCCCATCTTTAGTGCCTCACATTGGTCAACAAGTTCGGCATGCCGCTTCTTACTGCTTTGCAGATCGGAGTCAAGTTTGCGGTACACATTCCTAAGCTGTGTATATAGTTTATA
Organism: Gastrolobium bilobum; assembly: GCF_033153095.1. NCBI lineage: Eukaryota > Viridiplantae > Streptophyta > Magnoliopsida > Fabales > Fabaceae > Gastrolobium > Gastrolobium bilobum. Next base: position 194,067 of record NW_026896054.1, read on the forward strand.
ATGTTGTAATCAGGATACTACAGCAGGTAAGGATACTGACCAACTTATCAACATAAAGATGGTATAGAACTTTTAAGTTTCCATATTCTTCTAACAAAAAAAATATATGGTATAGCGCAGTTTAGCTTTTTCAATAGAACTTCACCTGATTTCCAGCACAGCTAGGAAGACTCCAAAAGTATACCTGAGAAGCAAAAGTAGGAACATTAATTAAATTAATTAAAAGAAGAGAAAAATCTTCCCCATATCTTTGACAATTTTCCCTGACAAGTATCTCATATTAATGTCAAGCATCCTTAACAAAAATACAAGAACTAAAAAGGAGCATCACTTGTTCTGATGTTAACTTACAGAAGTTCCTATCTTATCTTTGGAAACAAGGTCATCATCCACTAAACTTTGGACAACATCTTTCACAGACTGAGTGATAACACCCTTCCTGGGACCCAACTTCTCAAGCTCCTTAAGCTAAATTAATAACAACAACAACAACAACAACAACAACAATAATAAAAGCATAAAAATCAGTCAGAAAATTATATGATAAAAAACAACAATGATTCATCTCATAAGTAATAACAAAATGGTAAAGGTTGAGTGCAACTCAACCAGGTAGAAGTCTTGGGATTCGTAAAAGATTTGAAGCATCTTCTCACGCTTCTCTTCCAATGAAAGACCCCTTTTCTTCGACTGCACAAAACAAAACACATCAAACGATTTGGCATTCAAAATTTTTCCATCTAGGTTTTTTTTTAGTGAATCCTAATTCCCATGGCACCATCAGATAAAGAGGAACAAGTGTCAGCTATTGAACCAAGCAATTCGCACGATAGGGTTCAAATTTGTGATGAAAACACAATTAAACAATCAAATCAAACCGGGGAAAGAAGCTTTTGCGAAATTACAGAAGAAATTCAGGAAGCAGGTTACCATTGCGACGGCGTCCGGCGGCGGAGGAGCGACGCAGAAGATTCCAGAATCGCGATTCTCTGATTTTGGCGGGAAAATGGTTTAATCAATTATGCTTTAATGTTCATAATTACCCGAATATATTATCTGTGAGTTTTATTTTTCTTATTTTGCATGAGACAAATTGTCTCCTGCAACACACAAAAAGTGAGTGGGACCTACTAAAAAAGAAGAAAGAGAAAATAAAGAAGCGGGTTCCACTCATTTTTTTTTGTGTTGCATGAGACAACTTGTCTCATGTAACGTAAGAAAAATAAAACTCATTATCTACATGGACATCATTTTCCTCGTTTTTTAAAGTAAAGATTATAATGATGATTATTTTGCATAGCGACAAAAACATAGCTGGCCACTGTCATTTTAATTTTCCATATTATAAATTATGAAGCATATCTTATTTAGTAATTTATTAAAGATAACTTTTTAATATTTTAAATAATTTTTCAACAATATAATTTTCTAAATATATAAATACCAAATTCATTTACATGAAAGATTAATTTGGTGAAAAAAAAAACAGATTTGATGATCAATTTATTTAAAAAAAAAAACTAAATTAGCATAAAAAATTCGTAAAACTAATTTGGTGAAAAATTTATTTAAGCTACTGATGGGACGACATCCTAATATTTAAAAAATTGAATTTAAGTATTTACAATATTTATATTCTTATTTAATATTATTTTGGTTCTTTAAAATTACGTCTCATGATTATTACATCCGGATTCAACAACGCAAACAAATTTCGACTAAATACATTAATTTCTTTGCTTATGAAATTGTTTCATTATTGTACAAGTGTTTCGTGAATACCTTATTATCCACTTTTATTCTACTGTGTTTATTCTTATTCGTATTATTTTACATTTTACAGGTTAAATGGGATGAGGCACTCAGAATTACTTTACTGTCGATCCCTCTTAACAGAAGTTGCTGTCATTCGCAGCTTGATGATATATCAAATTGGGTCTATTATATAGACCAAGATTTACAATTGGTTACATCAGGAAATCAGCTAAACTTAAGGAACAGAAAGCATAAATCAAGCTAATCTATTTACATCAGGAAATCAGCTAAACTTAAGAAACAGAAAGCATAAATCAAGCTAATCTATTTACATCAGGAAATCAGCTAAAACTAAGGAACAGAAAGCATAAATCAAGCTAATCTATTTTAATATACAAGGTAACAAACCGTGATAGTTACAATCAGGATCCTAACAAATTAATGCTACTCTAATACTCCCCCTCAAGGTGGAGCATGGAGGGAGGAGATGCCCAACTTGGAAGTCAAAAAATCGAATTGTTTGGATCCAAGTGCTTTGGTCATAATATCTGCGGGTTGAGAACTAGTGGGGATATGTTGAGTAGAAATAGTCTTGCTGAGAAGATAGTCCCGAACAAAATGGCAATCTAACTCGATATGCTTGGTACGCTCATGGAACACTGGATTAGAAGCAATATGAATAGCAGACTGACTGTCACAAAACAGTTGCATAGGGGCTGCATGAGGAATATCAAGAGAGCTGAGAAAAGACTTTAACCAAATAAGCTCAGAAGTCGCAGCTGCCATGGCACGGTATTCAGCTTCAGCAGAGGAGCGGGATATTGTGTTTTGCTTCTTGGTTTTCCAAGAAATAGGAGAATGTCCAAGAGTAACAAAATAACCAGTGACTGATTTTCGAGTCAAGGGACAACTAGCCCAATCCGAATCACAATAGGCACGAAGAAGAAGATCACTGTCAGATCGAAGAAGGAGTCCTTGGCCAGGATTGGACTTAATGTACCGAAGAACACGAATAGCCGCATCGTAATGTATCTGCATAGGATGCTGCAAAAACTGAGAAAGTGTGTGAACTGCATAACTAAGTTCTGGTCGTGTAATCGTGAGATATACAAGACGGCCAACAATACGTCTATAACGTTTAGGATCATCAAACGGAGGTCCTTCAGCAAGAGCAAGCTTGTGATTGGGATCCATAGGATAAGCAACCGGTTTACAACTTTGAAGTCCACATTCCTTAAGAATATCCAAAGCAAATTTGCGTTGAGTAAGAAACAAACCGGTCTTGCTTCGAGCAAATTCAATGCCAAGAAAATACTTGAGGGGACCAAGATCTTTGATTTTAAACCAGGTTTGTAAATGAGCTTTGACACGGTCACAGAGAGAAGGATCACTACCTGCCAACAAAATATCATCTACATAGACAAGTATAGCAACATAATGGGAACCAGTCGAGTAAGTGAACAACGTATAATCAGCACGAGACTGAACAAAGCCGAAACTGAGGAGAGAACTACGAAGCTTAGCAAACCAATTTCGTGGGGATTGCTTGAGACCATAAAGTGAACGTTGAAGCTTACAGGCGTGACCAGACTTGGTTTGGGAGAAACCGGGAGGAAAACGCATAAAGACTTCTTCATCCAAATCGCCATGGAGAAAGGCATTTTGAACATCCAGCTGAAAAATGCTCCATTTTCGAGCTACAGCTACAGATAAAAATGTACGCACACTTGTCATTTTAGCCACCGGTGCAAAAGTCTCAGTGTAATCTTCTCCTTCGATCTGATTGTTCCCAGCAATAACCAGACGCGCTTTATAGCGTTCAATGGTTCCATCAGAATTGTACTTGATGCGGTACACCCACTTACATGGAATAGCTTTCTTACCAGAAGGGAGAGGTTGAATTTGCCAAGTATGATTGGCTTCCAATGCATCAATTTCGGCTTGCATGGCTTTCTGCCAATGAGGATATTGCATAGCCTCTTTAAATGATTTGGGTTCCAGGTTACTATCCACGGCGGCAAGAAAAATCTGATGGTGCGAAGAAAATAATGCATTAGAAACATAATGATCAATGGAATATTGAATACCTGAGTCGATTGGAGAAGTGGAGAGACGAGGAAAGGGTGTAGTCATTGTGTTGCATACATAATCCTTTAAATGAGATGGGGGACGTCTGGCACGCTGTTCACGAATATCTGCCACAGATGCAGTGTTGGGTTCTGTCAACGGAACCGGTGAACCAGGGACATCCGTGGATGAAGTAATAGAACCCGGAACTGGGGAGGACGAACTCCCCCTGTCATCAAGCTCCGCTGTGGGAGTATCAATAGCAGTAACAGGTGCCACATCATAATCGGTGAAGACAGCTTGTGGTGACGGTACATGGACAGAAGGTGCAGATGAAGTTGCAGCCAATGGAAAAATAGTTTCATGAAATAAAACATCACGAGAAACAAATATTTCATGAGTGGAGATATCCATGACCTTCCATCCTTTTTTGTTGAAAGGGTAGCCAACAAACACACACTTACGGGAGCGAGGAGCGAACTTGTCATGTGGTTTGGGTAAAACAGTAGTGTAACATAAACTCCCAAAGACCCGTAAGTGATCATACTTTGGTGGAGTGCCATGCAAAACTTCATAGGGACACTGACCACCAAGGAGTGGAGTCGGTGTCCTGTTGATGAGGTGAGCAGCGGTCAAGATGCATTCTCCCCAAAGAGATATAGGTAAGTGACCATCAAAACGCAAAGCACGAGCCACGTTGAGGATGTGACGATGACGACGTTCAACGCGTCCATTTTGCTGTGGGGTGTAAGTGCATGATAATTGATGATGAATACCGTAGGATGAGAGAGCCTCTTGGACTACAGATGACAAAAATTCAGTCCCATTATCACTCTGAATTCGCTTAACAGATGCATCATATTGGGTGCGAACCAAGTGGAGAAACCGAAGTAAACATGTGGAAGTTTCAGTTTTATTGCGCATCAAAAAAATCCAAACATGTCTACTAAAATCATCTACTACAGTTAAAAAATAGCGGGCACCAGTTGTAGATGCCATATGATATGGCCCCCATATATCACAGTGAAGTAAATCAAAAGGATGTAAACAACGTTTATTATTAATAGGAAAAGGACTTCGTGGTACGTCACAAGGAGCCAAATTGTTTGCATTGGAAATAAAAGGTAACAAAGATAAATAACGGGAAGATGGATGTCCTAGACGACGATGCCATAGTGCTGCAGAATCTGACGTACTGGCAACATGAGCAGAAGCTGATGATGCACACAATATATACACCCCTTCTCGTTCAACACCCGTTCCAATCGTCCTCTTCTGCTTTAGGTCCTGTATCAAACAAACAGAATTAACAAACAATGCCAAGCAAGACTGGCGCAGAAGCTGAGATACAGAAATCAAATTACAAGCCAACGAAGGGACATAAAGAACATTGGAGAGATGAAGAGAAGAGCCCAAAGTAATGCTGCCACATTGCGTAGCAATATCATGAACTCCATTCGGCAGTCCCACAGAACAAGGAGAAATAGAATGCACATTGGATAGATAGGAGAGTGTGCCCGTCATGTGTTGGGATGCACCACTGTCGATGATCCAAGATGGGTGTAAAATCTTACCCGTAAGTTTATCAACTGGAGGGGCAGAAGAGACAGCCAAGGACATGAGATGTTGTAGAACTTCTGGTGTAAAATCTGCCATGGAGATGGATGCTGATGACGGCTCAGAAGGAACCGAAGGCAGAGAAGTATGAGCAGCCCAATTTTCATAATTGGATTGTCCACGGAGGATGACCGTGGTGAGAACAGCACCAGGATTGTCGGATGGGTGCAGGTAAAAGGGTGACTTAGAATCAGAAACCTTGAAGGTTTTAGGTGCGGAAGTCATGATGAAAAAAAAAAAAATGAAGGCTTGTTGATCGTCAAGCTCTTGATACCATAACAGAAGTTGCTGTCATTCGCAGCTTGATGATATATCAAATTGGGTCTATTATATAGACCAAGATTTACAATTGGTTACATCAGGAAATCAGCTAAACTTAAGGAACAGAAAGCATAAATCAAGCTAATCTATTTACATCAGGAAA